>NC_064617.1:704904183-705204183 GCF_023898315.1 Schistocerca nitens | reverse complement strand
CTAGTTGGAGCTATACGCGTGGAACATTCCATTTCGGATATCGTTAGGGAATTCACTGTCCCGAGATCCATAGTGTCAACAGTGTGCCAATAATATATTTCAGGCATTACTTCTCACCACGTACAGCGCAATGGCCGACGGCTTCGCTTAACGACTAAGAGCAGCCGCGTTTGCCTTGCGTGGTCAATCTTAACATAAAAGGAACACTGCCTGCAATAAACGCAGAAATCAATGTCGGACGTACGACGAATGTATCTGTTAGAAAGTGCGCATTAATATAGACTTCTATGTCAGCGGACGACCGACGCTAGTGTGTCACAGACCCCAGACAGCTAGTGGTGGCTTTATAATAATGTGGTCTGTGTTTACTTGTAATGTACTTGGTTTTCCGATCTAACTCAACCGATCATTGTCAGGAAATAATAATGTTCTGCTACTTGGAGACCATATTCACAAGTAAGGATAGACAAATGTAATGTATTGCGAATACATAGAAAGAGGGATCCATTATTGTATGATAGTATGATAGCGGAACAAACAATGGTAGCAGTTACTTCTGTAAAATATCTGGGAGTATGCGTGTGGAACGATTTGAAGTGGAATGATCATATAATATTAATTGCTGGTAAGGCGGCTGCCAGGTTGAGATTCATTGGGAGACTCCTCAGAAAATGTAGTCCATCAACAAAGGAGGTGGCTTACAAAACACTCGTTCGACCTATACTTCAGTATTGCTCATCAGTGTGGGCTCCGTACCAGGTCGGGTTGACGGAGGAGATAGAGAAGATCCAAAGAGGAGCGGCGCGTTTCGTCACAGGATTATTTGGTAAGCTTTATAGCGTTACGGAGATGTTTAGCAAACTGAAGTGGCAGACTCTGCAAGAGAGGCGCTCTACATCGCGGTGTAGCTTGCTGTCCAGGTTCCGAGAGGGTGCGTTTCTGGATGATGTATCGCATATATTGCTTCCCCCTACTTATACCTCCCGAGGAGATTACGAATGTAAAGTTAGAGAGATTCGAGAGCGCACGGAGGCTTTCCGGCAGTCGTTCTTCCTGCGAACAATACGCGACTGGAACAGGAAAAGGAGGTAATGACAGTGGCACGTAAAGTGGCCTCCGGCACACACCGTTGGGTGGCTTGCGGAGTATAAATGTAGATGTAGATGTAGATGTAGATGTAGAATTTTATGAATGACAGTGTGCCATGTCATTCGCCCATAGTTGTTCGCGATTGCTTTGAAGAACATTCTGGATAATTCGAGGGAATGGTTTCACCACCGAGATTGACTGACTTCTGACATGTTCGAGCTCAGAATCCTGCACTGGCAACACTTCCGCAGTTATCGAGAGCTACAGAGGCAGCATGGCTCAACATTTCTGAAATGGACTTTCGACGGCTTGTTGAGTCTATTGCCATGTCGAGTTGTTGCACTGAGCAGGGAAAAAGAGATCCGACACGATATTAAGAGCTATCCCATGACTTTTCTCATCTCATTATATTCTGTATACATATTAAGACCGGAAGAATATTTAAATATGTTTGACGAGAATAGTGTGATCTGAAAAGGAACACTGTAGTGTTAACGCACTACATAGTGAAGTGTCGCTAGAGAGCGGCAAAATCGGTAAACATCGCGATATGTGAATTAATACACTTTAACAGTTCAGGCGAATATGTTATCATGTCCTATTAGGGTATTCATTTCGTCTTCACCTTTCCAGTAACCCTCTCCCAGGCACGACATTCCAATTGAGCTCATGCGGACGGTCCTTCTGCCCATCGGCTGTCCGCCAGAGTTGCTTCGCCTTTAGGCGTGGGTGGTCCTTCCACCCGGCCTGGTCGGCCCGTTACTCAGCCGCTGATCCACCGCACGGCTGAGCGGATGCAAACGCAGTCGCAGGCTGCTGACAAACGCAGCGGTATCCCGCCCACCCGCGACGCTTCTTTCGACTTTGAGCGGTTGCCAAGCAACGGATCGGTGCAGCCTGTGACGTCACAAGGAGCTGCCTCCCGCCTCGGGAAGAAGAGGCTGAGAACCACGCAAGGCTGATTCCCTCTCTCTATCTTCCTCTCTCTCTCTCTCTCTCTCTGTCTCTCTCTCACTCACTCACTCACACACACGCATACACACTCGGAGAGAGAGAGAAACGTAGTATCGGAAAGAGTCAGAGAAAACGCCGTACCCAGGAGATGTCGCGCATTTCTCAGGTCGGACGCATGGGACTTCGTTATCTTCCAAATCAAGTGGAGATTGCCACCGGCTTATACTGAGATAGAGTTATATAAAACTAAATTGATTTGAGGTGCTGTCAGTGAATCTGAAAGATCGTACTGAATGGCAAACCTATACGGCTATGCGAAAGTAAGGTCCGAGCGGTCGCGAAATGGAAACCACAGTGAAAATCGAAAAAGTTTTATTTGCAACAGCTACATCTTGCAGCAACTTCTCTTCATAGTCGCCACTCCAAACGAGACATCTGTCGTACCATTATTCAAACTTTACAACACCCTCGTCATAGAAAGCAGCCGTCTGAGCTTCCTCCCAATTATGTGCACTGATCTGCAGCTTGTTGTCTACGGCAAAATGTTGTCTTCATAGCCAGCGCTTCATGTGAGAAGAGATGAAAATCAGATGGAGCCATTTCCGTGCTGTTCGGTGCGTGATCAAACACTTCCCATCGAAAGCGCAGCCGGGGCGTCATCTTTGCACCTGCACTGTGCGGGCGAGTATTTTCATGGAGGGAATACAAGACAGTTACGTAGTTGAGCTGTATTAAATTTGACGAAATCTTTCACAGATACTCATATTTGACGGGAGACATTATTTCGCTGGCATCTTTACATGTTCACTGCGCGCTCAGAACTGAAAAGAGCGACGTGAAGCGACAGACGGTCATCCGATGTTCACTGTGGTTCCCATTTCGCGACCGATCGGAGCTTAATTTCCCAATAGTCCTCGTACAGAAACAGAGTGCGTACATGAACCATGAAGGCAATTGTGGTTTGGAGGACTTAATGTATCCGTCGCTGACCACAATGTTTATTTTTTCAGTACACGAGTGCACTTTCGGTATTTAGGCCATTCTCAGGAGCTTAAAACATTGCCTTAACATAAAGCGAAAAAAAGGGGGGGGGCGATACACTCAAAATATGGACTCGCTGTGGCACTCGCGAATACTTACAGCGTGTAGAGCATTCAGTGTGCTTCCCGTAATACAGACACTTTTTTGGCAGATATCCTGTCGAATGCTGTCTCGAGCTAAGTGTTGTTGTTAGTCGTAGGAGGGAAGGCCTTATCTACAAATTTCTCCGCATCATACCCTGCAGAACAATGGCTCGACTGATTAACAGCATGCTAAGTGATCGGAAGTTCCAGGTAATCACTGGAAGCAACATAAGTAAGGAGAGGAAGCTGAACAACGGATTGCCTCAAGGATCAGTTCTCTCACCCTTACTGTTCAACCTATATCTATCTGATCTACCTGACACTTCGTCCAGAAAATACTGCCATGCCGATGACCTGGCTCTAGCCTTAAAACACCAGGAAATGAAGACAACAGAAAAGATTCTAGCCAATGACCTGTCTGCATTAGATAATTACTTCAAAATCTTGAGACTCCAACCCAGTGTGAGTAAAACAGAAGTGTGTTGCTTCCATCTAAATAACCGGTTGGCGAACGTAAAACTGGAATAGAATTCTTCGTCATAATTGGAACACAAAATATCTTGGTGTCATCCTGGATCGTACACTATGCTACAAACAACACCTTCTTAACTTAGCTCAAAAGTTGATGACTCGAAACAACATCCTCCATAAGCTATGCGGAACTACCTGGGGATCTTCAGCTACCACCCTGCGATCTTCAGCTCTGGGCTTGGTGTACTCAAGTGCTGAGTATTGTGTACCTGTTTGGATGAACAGTCATCATACAAGGCTTGTTGATACCCAGCTAAATACGACAATGTGCATAATATCTGGCGCAATCAGATCTACTCTAGTTTATTGGCTTCCACTGTTAACCAGTATAATCCCTCCTGATCTACGCAGATGTACTGCCCATAGAGAGAATTCCACAAGATCTCCAGGAATTCAACCTACCCGTGCATAGCGACCTGCCACTTTTAAATCGCAAGAGACTGAAATCACGCCATCCAACTCTGTGCGATGCTGCTGACATGGTTGCTAAGGATTCCAAACCTCTTGAAGAATGGAAAGGTGGGTGGGAAGCAGTGACAGCTGTGCACCTGCATAACATCTTCTCAGGTGCTAAACTTCCAAGTGGATTCGACCTACCACGCAAGACCTGGACTACTCTCAACAGAATCAGTACCGGCCATGGCCGATGCAGGGATGCTCTGTTTAAGTGGAAGAAGCTGCCTGATCCAGGCTGTGACTGCGGGGCTCCATACCAGACTGTTCACCACATTTCCAGTGAATGCAGGATTCGAGCCTATCACGGCGCCAAAGAGGACTTCCTGCTAGCAACTCCAGATGCAGTGCGCTGGATTGAAGGACTGGATATTCAGTTGTAAAGACAAACTTAAGTTTCTTGTGTGTCAACATGTACATATGTATATGCAACTTAATTTCATGATATGTCTGTATTAGCCATACGCTAAATAAAAAAAAAGTCGTAGAGGTGGAGTAAAAAAGAAAGTCAACGTGTGAAAAAAGACTTAAGAAGCTTCCCGCAGCAACAACACTGATTAGTTAACAATCCTAAATGCGTAACCAGGATCGGACTGTTGCATAGGCCTTGTAGTTCCTGTCCTGGGACGCCGAGAGGGAAAGGGATGGGGGGCTGAGAGGCACAGACTGGTGCCTGTATTTTCTGTAGAGCTGCGTGTGATTCGTGAACATGGATGGCAATCCAAGGGCAGCAGCACTGTCGTAGTCATATGTTTGCTTCATTTCGTCGCTTTTGAGTTCAGTTAGAGGGTGAATATCAATGACGCTGGTCGCAGCTGCAGCTGCAGAAGTTAATTTTACTTTGGTTATCATTTACCAGCATATGGTTGTGTATCATCATGGAGGCAAAATGGCATGACCAGACAAACCTGAGTGCCGTGTATTATCAGCAGTTCCGGGTTTCGTAGATTTACTTAACCTTTCTAGTGCAAGAGCATGTGACGTTATGAGTGCAAGATTTTCTGTAGTAATAGCGTTTTAACGTCATTGTTTATATGACTTAATGCATTTGAATACTAATCCTGATACGTTTTATTCTCTTAAAAACGACGAAACTTTGGGAAATGCTACTCACAAATTAATCGAAGATTGTTGTAGTGGTATATTACATGTCCTGCGTCTGATTTCATTGTTACCATGAGCGTAATCGGAAGATATAACACAGTAATCAGTTTGGTCAGGGTTGTGGCACTTCGGCCGTAGTTCGCAGTGGTTATTGTAATCAAACCATTTGTTAAATAAGTAGTAGCTGCAAAATACTAACACGAGTAATCAATGAATAATGGAGAGAACGGGAACAGCCGATGTCGCGATGAATCAGCTAGTTTCTCGAGAAATCTAGAAACGTGTGAGGCAGTGTTGGTCCTACAACGTATGTTTCAAAAGGCAAACCAAAATTAAAATAATTTCTTGGTTTAAAGAATGTTAGTGACAGAAAAACAGAGGGAGCGGAAGGTTATCTGCAGCTTACGGTTAAATCAAACTGCTATTCTGGTGATCGAAGTACGTAAAGGGGAGTCAGTAGTTGAAGAGTGATTCAGATCACCGCCTATGATACTCATTCAGTGCAATGAGCAATCTGTAATAGTAAGCCAAGAGAATTTGGAAATGTGATTAAAGTTCAGGAGGAAAAAAGAAAAACATTTTACTTGCTGATGACATTTAAATTCTAATAAAGAAGCAAGATCAGTCGAAAAGAAAATATACTGTCTTGTAAAAACATAATAAGATGAACATCAGGAAACGTAAAAGAAACTGAATGTAGTACAGTAAATTTAAATCAGGTGATACTGAAGGAATTAGCGGGCCGGTGTGGCCGAGTGGTTCTAGGCGCTTCAGTCTGGAACCGCACGACCGTTACGGTCGCAGGTTCGAATTCTGCCTCGAGCATGGATGTGTGTGATGTCCTTAGGTTAGTTAGGTTTAAGTAGTTCAAAGTTCTGTGCGACTGATGACCTCAGTAGTTAAGTCCCATACTGCTCAGAGCCATTTGAACCACTTGATTTGAAGGAATTAGATTAGGAAATGAAACACGGAAAGTGACAGACAAAAAATGGCTCTGAGCTCTATGGGACTTGACATCTATGGTCATCAGTCCCCTAGAACTTAGAACTACTTAAACCTAACTAACCTAAGGACATCACACAACACCCAGTCATCACGAGGCAGAGAAAAACCCTGACCCCGCCGGGAATCGAACCCGGGAACCCGGGCGTGGGAAGCGGGAACGCTACCGCACGACCACGAGCTGCGGGCAAAGTGACAGACGAAATTTGCTATACGGGCAAAAATGAACGATGCAGGCCGACGTACAGAGTATTTAAAGTTGGAAGAAAAGTGTTTCTGAAAAAGAGAAATAGTTTAGCATCTAATACAAATTTACATATTAAGGAGTCTTTTCTGAAAAGAAATGGTCGAGCTGTACGTGGAAGTGAAACCATGGCGATAAGCGGTATAGACGAGAAGAGAACGGAAACTTCTGAAATGTCGGCTGTAGAAGAACGTTAAAAGTTAGATACTTACATTGCATACCTAATGATGAGCTACAGAATCGAATTGTTGACCAAAAAGTGCGTTAAGGGATAACTTGACCGTAAGATTTTGGAATATTTGTAGGTCAGCAACTTCTATTAATCAGTACAACGAAAAATGAACCAAAGTTGAAGTTTTCACATTTTTTTGTTCACTCTACGAACCAATTTCAAATCGTCCCACAGGGCAGGAAACAAAATTTACAATCATTTGCAATACAGGTGTTACCAAATTTTTAAGCACATGCCAAAAATACGGAACATATCGTTTCAAGACTTACGTAAAAGATAGTCAAAATGGTATTTCCAAAAATGCAAAAACCATGTCAAAAATTTGCAGTCGAACAGTTACAACATATCTAGATAACTGGCAGTCTACTTCTTCCGCTGCCGTAAGGAAACGTCGGGAAGCGGGTTCCCCATCAGGATGCAGGAAAACTTTTTCTAATTTTATGTCCATTCTTCTGATTGGAGGTTTGAGGGACTTCGCAGTTCTCTTACGTAATACAATGGATCACCTTCAGCCGTCCTTACAATGCCATTTGTTATATGGCTACCTGTTTCGGTGCT
Organism: Schistocerca nitens; assembly: GCF_023898315.1. Classification (NCBI taxonomy): domain Eukaryota; kingdom Metazoa; phylum Arthropoda; class Insecta; order Orthoptera; family Acrididae; genus Schistocerca; species Schistocerca nitens. Next base: position 705,196,892 of record NC_064617.1, on the reverse strand, counting down.
GGAGTACGTCATCTTCAGGCTTTAATTGACGCATTGAGTCAGTTAAGGGCTGAAGATGATGTACTGTAGCACTGTACCATGTAGCCATATAATAAATAACATCGTAAGGCGGCGTGTTAAGTGTTACGTTTTATTGCATTTTTGTATTTAATACAATGTTCTCCGACCATCAAAAATACAACAATTATTAAACACCAGTACAGTTCAATAATAAAACTGATACTTTTAAAACCTTCATCAAAAATAAATGTGAACAAAATTAGTACTGATTGCGAGCACTTTGAGTTCAACGTTCTGGGTGCAGGTAATATGGACCAAAGCAAAACAAAAGTTCTAGTAGACATGGGATCAAAAACGCATACATGAGGACCTATGAGCACTTGTTCAGTAGAAGCGATGTGTTTCTCAGTAGCGAAGAAACTAGGATGGCGGGGAGACCAACGAAGTTCTTTGCAGGATTCCAAGAAGTGAGAAAATATCGAGACGACTACTTAATGGAGGCGGGTACTGCACATTAGAAAACTGGTAGGAGAACATCTAAGTCTGAGCTGTGAGTCGTAACAAGTCTAAAGGACGCCTTTACTCAACAAGAATGTCAAGGTGCTGCTGCTAATGGTGATGAATGTTGTGATGCCAGTTATAGTCTAATCTATGAAGACGAGTAACAGGCACTAGAAATACGGTTCTGTCTATGAATATAATTCTATAAAGCAAATGTAAGCAGAGTACTGAAAAGAGACCTAAGTTTAAAATTGCATGTTACGCTAATATAAACAATTACACAAGAAATATTCCTATAATATCTCCTGACTTATGCATATTGCGTTCACAAAATATTTAAAAAATCAGAGTATTTATTTGTAAAAAAAAAGAATGACTGAAACAAGTAATATAATTATCTCATTATTCTGGAGCCTCTAAGAAATTCTTACGCCAATATTTACATACAGGGGTTCGCAGCTCGTGGTCATGCGGTAGCGTTCTCGCTTCCCGCGCCCGGGTTCCCGGGTTCGATGCCCGGCGGGGTCCGGGATTTTCTCTGCCTCATGATGACTGGGTGTTGTGTGATGTCCTTAGGTTAGTTCGGTTTAATTAGTTCTAAGATCTAGGGGACTGATAACCATAGATGTTAAGTCCCATAGTGCTCAGAGTCATTTATATACAGGGGTGTAATGCCTCTGGTTTTTTATGTGAAAACGCTCAAACCTTTTTAATTAAAACAAACGTTATTGATATTCTACATCTCTATTGGGCATATCTACAAATTTGCAGCCCTCTCCCCCCAGAGGGCTCCGAGTTATAGCGTGTAACATGGCGGTGTGTAACGTAATTATATCGCTGCATGAGAAACAGCTTGCTGCAATCGAGATCCGAATTCGAAGAGGTGGTCCACATATGAAGCGCCCTCTCCTTCAGCACTTCAATACCAGACCACAAACGAGTGCTGCAACATCTGCACAATGCGACGCCTTGGGTTCACTGTCACAGATTATCCTTCATACAGTCCGGACTAGGCCCCATCTGATTGTCATCTGTTTCCAAAACTTGAAGAATACTTTTGAGGACTGAAGCGGTTAAAGCAGCGCTGAGATTGTGGCTCCGTCAAGAAGCACAGCATCCTGCAGTGGTGGTAGCAACAAACTGTTGTCTCTTTAGGAGAAATGTGTTCGTGACCAGGGTACTTTGTTGAGAAAATGAATAAGTAGGCATTGAGAATAAGGCTGTATAATATTAATAACGTTTGTTTTACTTGAAAAGCCTTAATTGATTTCACATAAAAAATTCGGAGGCAGACCTTTTCTGCAAGGCCTCGTACTACGGCATAAATCTCTCCCATGCATTTTAAAAGCTACATTAATTATGGGGTGATGCTAGCTCTGTTGTACTGCAAGAAAAAAAAATGGTGGAATTTCTAAGTTAATGCTCATAAGTGTCAGCATGGTCGATTATAAAGCTTGGAATGTGCGTCACATGTGCAATACCTGGTTCACATGATGTTATGTTTTAATACTAATATCATTAAGAAATATATACGGGATGTGATGATGATAGAGATCTACAGAAACTCAAAAGAACGTACAAACGTTTCAATTATGGAAGGGAAACGGCGATCAAGAGTCCAAAGATGTTAGCGAAAATAATAAAAACTGTTGGTTAGCAAACGGTGGTTAAAATCGAAGTAAAAACAGTTTTTGTTATACTACTGATTTAAGGCCATGTGTGAACAAAGCTGTTCATGACAATGTACCCATAGTTCTTTGGAGATGAAATTAGGATAAAGTTGCGCGATGCATTTGTTTACTCCCAGTGTAGTTTAAATACTATAATCAATAAGATATCATCGGAGTCACCTAGCAGGATGTATGATAATTGTTACTTCTCCCAACTAACTGTGAGCAGTGCCTTTCATACTTTTCGGTCTGCCCGTTTTGTGGTCACTGTGTTGCACAAGTGTAGAACATCCATCGTAAACGCCTCTAATCCCTGTATTTCAGAAAATAGTAACACAGGTGAGATAATGCTTGTTAATAGGGAAGAGAGGCGTGCCACATACAGGTTAACTTCGACGCAAGCTTTTACATATCACATTTAAGTACAATTCCTCTATGCTCTGAAGCCATTGAGATGACAAACATAATAACTTTCATTGACGAATTCCACTTACTGTTGAGCTAAAAGAAAATTAATACAGTCGGTACTTTACGACCGTTGTTAAGCTCTCGATGGCTGTTGGTCTATTTTCTATAGTATTTTCCACTTCATTTAATGAAGCATCGAAAAGTAAGAGAACTAAAATACAATTAACGTCTGATTAGTAGGTCTCCTCAGGGAGGCTGTTACGCTGCATGAAGTTGTCCTTAAAATATTTCTTCTTTCAAACATAACAGCGTTTTAAGAGATATTTTAACCGCAGGGCTTCTGCGTGATCTTTTATGTTGCGTCTCTCTATCACATTGTGTTCTTTCACACTACACACTACACACTACCTGGTGCCTATTTCAATACGAGTACAACATGCCACAGTCCTACATTTTTGAGGATCTTTCGTTAAGGGAACCCGGAACCTAAAAATGATGAAATTTTGGGTTTTCAGTTCATTGTGAAATAAAATAATACAGATCTTCCTCTTTAAAATGACAGATTAATCTTACCTGTAACTCAACTCCAAGTATTGAAAATATTATTTTCAATAATGTGCTGTAGAGGGCATGTCGCGACATTGAATTTCCATGTATACATGTTCATTGAAAACATCGTTTTTCAAAACTTCCGGTCTTTCCAAAGACTTTATATTATGTTGGCAACACGATTTGATAGGCAATAGTTTTGTCTGCGTATTGTAGTCTTTGGATACTGTTGTTTACATTGAGCATTTGCTGGTTATTGCACGATTTGTGTTGTATTTCTATTGCGCAACTGGAACTTATCAAATATGATTCGATTTAGTAACAGAGTTTGTAAGAGGAAGAAGCCTCCTCCGAGGTACACTAGTGGAACTGTGACAATTTCTCCAACCTTGGGAAATGATTCTGAAAATATTGAGGTTATTCATGAAGTGAAATCTACTCCTGTCCCTAGCACAAGCAATAAGTTGCATGTATCAACTCAAAAATACTGCAGTTTATTGGAGAAGTGTAGTGAGGATAATGTGAACGAAATAATTAACATTTCATTGTTCTCAAAGGTGATTGAGAGTTCAGTACTGTGTAAGGAATGTTGCAAATTGAGTATGTCAGTAAATGTCAAGCGACACATAGGACTTGCAGCAGAAATTTGTCTCCATTGTACTAGTTGTCATTACAGTGTTTCATTTTGGAACTCAGAATATGTCGAAATAGGCCAAGGTGAAACTGATAGTGAGAAAAGCAAGTACTATGGTGTAAATATTAGATGTGTTTATGCTGTAAGGTCAATCGGTAAAGGATACTCTGCTGGTCAAATGTTTTGTGGTGTAATGAATCTACCACCACCACCAACGAAATTCTCAAAATATAACTCGGTTGTTGGATCCTGTGTTGAAGATATTGCCCAAGAATCCATGAAAAGCATTGGAGGAGGCTGTGGCGGTGAATGAAGAAATTCCAGATGTACAGAATCCTCGGGACCTGACTGTCGCACTAGATGGTACGTGGCAGTTAAGTGCGGTCACAGTTGACATAGTGAGGTAATAACAGCAACAAGTGCTGATACTACAAAAGCTATAGATGTAATTAAATCCAAGCACTGTAGGTGTCCTAAGAGAGTGAAGGATGAGCGTGCAGAAAACTGTCGAAGGAATTACAGTGGGTCTAGTGGGGCCATGGAAGTTTCCGGTGTGAAAGACATTTTCAGTCGCGCTCTTCTGTGGTACAAGGTCAGATACCTACAGTTCCTGGGTGATGGTGATTCGAAATCTTTTGCTGCTGTATCTGAGCTGAAACCTTATGGAAATGATGTTACCATTACTAAACAGAAGTGCATAGGTCACGTTCAGAAACGTATGGGAACAAGGCTGCGTCCACTGATGACCACAATGAAAGGCCAAGTACTCAGTGATGGAAAACCTTTGGGTGGAGCTAAAAGATTGACAGACGAGGTAATCAACAGATTGCAGAGAGACTATACTCTGGCAATAAGACAAAATACTCACAGTGTTGATGCAATGGAAAAGGCTGTAATGGCACTTTACTACCACACCATATCGTCTGACGAGGAACCACTACATGTACTATGCCCACAGGGACCCGATTCCTGGTGCAAGTACAACAAATATCAGGGATCTGAACGTGTATAGAAGCATCCTCACAGTCTACCAGAAACTGTCATGAAGGCTATAAAACCTATTTTCAGAGATCTTTCTGCAACTGAACTTTTGAAGAAATGTCTCCATGGACGTACATAAAATCAATATGAGAGTGTGAATAATGTAATTTGGACCAGAATCCCAAAAAAATGTGTTTGTGGAAATTCATGCTCTTCATTTTGGAGTATTTGATGCCATTGCTACGTACAACAAAGGTAACACTATAAAGTGCAATGTGCTGCAGAAGTTGGATGTGATGCCCGGAAAGTACATAGTCAGTGCAATGATGTCGATAGACAATGAGAGGAAACGGGATGCTGAAGATGCTGAAAGGAAAGAAAAGGAGTGTCAGAGGCAAGTCAGACAAAGAATAAAAGGTGTGAAAAGAAGGCTAGATGGGGAGATGTCTAGTGACAGTGAAAACCCCTCTTATGGTCTGGACTCCACTAAAATGTTAGTGAAACTTTGAAACTCGTTTTCCACAAGTTCACTTTTTTGCCATATAAGGAACATTTTCTGCTAAACTATTAGAGATAAAGACTTAAAATTTTCAAGGAATGTAAACAGTGCCAATATACGCCTTGTATCATAGCCTTTTTGTGATACATAATTGATAACAGATTTTATTTCAAAGGTACTATGCCAAAAAATGTGTCAATTATTTTCAGTAACAAAATAATTAATATCTTCCCAAAAAACACCAATAAATTAAAATCCATATGGTACATGGTATTAAATATATGTAATATTATACTGTAAAAGTTTCATCACTCTGGTGTTAATAGTTCATAAGAAAATGTTCCTTACATTTAACATTGGAGGTATAGGACGTTCCGGGCCCCATAACGTGACTAAATGTTCTGGTTTTGTCACTTATCTACACGGATCAGTAGAAGGTTCTGCTTTCGGGAAATAATGTATGTCCTGTACTCATACATTTAACATAAAGTTGCCTGTGTGATAACTTCAATAATCAGAATGTGATAGATATTTATTTTAAATCACAGCTTAGGTACTTGACAACACACACATGATTAGGACAACAGAAGTGTAGATGATCTCTGACTTTTAATACGTAATGAACCCCCCATTTACGACAATATGAGTCTTTAAACGCCATAGCATTGTATGAATAGGCAGCATACCATGCTGGTGAATCTCCATACACGCTGTGTGCGTGTTAGGCGTAGTAGCATCGTCGTCTGCATATGAAGTATTACGTAATCTACACTACGATGAGAGCATTATAGCAATATATGGCACTTGAAAATTTGTTTCCATCTTAGTAACACCTCGGCCACATAGATATTAAAAAGTGTTGTGAGAGACAGCAAGCTTACCTAATTTCTTTATCTGTTTTTACTGGTGTTCTTAGTTGCTTCCCAGTGTCAATAAATATATGTTTTGCTAGATGTTCTGGTAAACCTTTTCTGATCAAAATTTCCCAGAGCACTTCCCTATTCGGGCTGTCAAATGTGATTTGAAAGTCGATGAAGGTGAAGTGAGTTTTCAAACTGAAGTCTCTTTTTTTCTCGGTCATTTGTTTCGCTGCGAAAGTCGCATATACTGCAGAGCGCCCTTTGTAATTCCTACCTGTTTTACGCCGATGGTAGTGTCTGCTACGCCCTTAAGACTCCTGTAGACTATTCTGGAGTTTCTTAGAGGCACTATCCAGCAAACTAACGCCACCGAAATTTTCAGATTTATTAGTGTCACCTTTCCTGCAAATAAGAATGATCTCCGCCCTTAGCGAATCGGCGGATATTCTTCCTTGTCTCCAGCACACGTTCAGCAAACCCACGACTAACATCTAAGAAACTTCCATAATTTTTCCACCACTTAGCATTAATCGCGCAAAAATTCCTGACGCTCTTCTGCCTTTTGTTTTCTTTCCTTTTCTTCGGCTTTGACAGTGTCGACAACTTCCTCAGTGGGGGTGAGCTATATCGCCAGCATTCCTCGCCAGTCAGACTTAGTTTGACAGTATCTTCCCTCTCTTTATATAAAATATTCAATGCTTTCTAAGAGAAAGACTGTCCGGTCATGGTGGCCGAGCGGTTCTAGGCGCTACAGTCCGGACCCGCGCGACTGCTACGGTCGCAGGTTCGAATCCTGCCTCGGGCATGGCTGTGTGTGATGTTCTTAGGTTAGTTAGGTTTAACTAGTTCTAAGTTCTAGGGGACTGATGACCTCAGATGTTATGTCCCATACTGCTCAGAGCCATTTGAACCATTTTAAGAGAAAGACTGTCAACCGTCAACCTCATTTTCAATGCTCCAGCCTTCTAACAGAGCGGAATCAGCAGCAAATTATCGTCTGTTCACATATTTTTTATATCGTTTAGTTTAGTGGCTTTCTGAGCAGCAGGTCCTTATGTAGCTGATTTTTTGTAGTGACATTTACATTTTCTACGTTGAATAAGTTCAGTTTCGAGGATTTCATGTGGTTTGGACAATCATCACTTAAATATGTTTTGGGAGTGTGCCTGCTGTGCACGGATGGAGGAGGATTCGGTCACTGTCCATAAACAACTGGGAGTTGTACGTAATGTAAAGGACAATCAAACAATTTAAAATTAAGAGATGGTAAGATATTCTATAAGATGCATATAGAATACCTGTACCTTACCGTCTCTGGTTTCAAATTGTTTGATTGTCCTTCACATTATGTACAAGTTCTTCAGCTGTGATTTCCCAACCTATAAGGACATTTGTTGCTGGAAGTTGTGCCGGCACGGTCGACAGGCTTCAGACTGCTGCTCTGAGCTGCAGCGGTGTCCGGCGCACCTGAGACGAGTACTTTGGCACCTCCAACGCTTTCCACTGACGATCGACACAGTGAATTTTGTTTCCCGCTCGGATGGTGAGCCTCAACCGTCACGATTTTTCGCGGCTATCACAAACTCAAGTCTCGATTTTGACAGTACCAGGCATCAATGGCGCTTACTGCCATCTAGCGGATCCTGTGTAAAGTCGGTGTCAAAATGTCGCAGTTACGTTGTAAGGAATGTGGGAATTACTACGTTCAAGTTCGCTCGTACGCATTGGCTGATTTCTTACGTTCAGTTCTTTCTGAGGAAGAGATTTTACAGCCTTTAGAGGAATCTCTAAGTGACAGCGATTGTGAGAGTGATTCTAACGATGAGAGTGGTCCATTTCTAAACAATTTTAGGAAGATGACGATGACAACAGTGAAAATGTGCACTTTTCTAGTGATTCAGCAGAAGATTCGCGGCGAATGTGGAGCGGAAACAACTTTGACTTTACAGATTTTCCGTTTGACGATTTAAAGAGTGGTTGTATCACTGAAATTGGTAATTTTCCCTCATCGTCAGTTAATTTCTTTCAATTAATTTTTAGAGACAACCTATTTCAACATTTAGGAAACGAAACGTACAAATACGCTACAACAAAATAACGTATAAAGTGACAGCACTCACACAAACTCTGCGTGGCGATACTGGAGAAATGTTATCAAGAAAGAAATGAAACGCTTTTGTGGTGTGCTAATGAATATGGCATTACAAAAGTGTAAGAACCTGCAGAACTTTTTCTCAATAGAAAAGCTGCAATCGTCTGACTTCTTTTCAGACTGTTTTACTCACAGACGAGCTAAGCAAATTTTCTGGTCACTTCCTGTTTCTAATTCAGAGAGTGCTTCACGTGTCAGCACTCAGGTTCAGTAAGTCTGAATAAAGTGAAGAATTTGTTGGATTAGTTATGTCGCAAGTTTCTCGAAATTTATCGAGCATATAGGTATTCAGCTGATGATGAATACCATTCAAGGGTCGCGTATTATTCAGAATGTACAATCCTCAAAAACCTACATATGGGGACTCAGAGTTTATGTGGTTTCGGATTCATCAAACGGATATATTTGCAAATTGATATCCTATTTTGGAGCTGTAGCAACAGAGTCATTGATTCGTCCCGACTTGAATTTTTCTTCAGTTGCTGGCTAATATCAGAAATACTACGGGACAATCAGGGTATCTTTTGTACACTGACCGTTTTTATACAGCTGTTGCATTAGCTGATAAACTGTTGAAACAGAATGTGCATTAAGAATGTGCATCAATCGCAAAAATCGTCCGGCTACAATCAAGAGATGAGTTCTGCGTCTGAAGAAGCATGAAATAAAATGACTCCCCGATAGCAAAATAATGATTCTCGCATGGCAAGATAGGCGAATTGTTCCCATGCTTTCTAAAAAAGCAAATAATTCAGTGTTACTTACAGAAAGGAGAAACAGAAAGCAAAGTGAAGAAATAATGAAAACAAATGCGATTACTGATTATGCTTCGAAGATGGGTGGAGCTAATCGATCTGACTCTTTTATTAACAGTTATGGTTTTGTAATGAAAGATCTGAAGTGGTGGCGAAAACTGTGCATCTGGTTGTGGGAAGCAGGACTTGTAAACAGCCCCTCTCTACAGAAGGATCACTATTAGAGAAACAACTTGAAAAAACTGTCTCACAAAGTACTTCGTAAAAGTGTTATAAGAGACAGTTGGTGAAGGAAGAAATCCAGAGCAGAAACAAGCACGTCTTTCAATTTCTGATGACGAGAAAAGCTTGAATGGACAGTTGCAGATGATCAGCAAGTTTCCTGGGAACAAGCATAAGGATTGTGCAGTGTGTTCAGACATAAAAAAGAAAGTGGCAGGCGTGAAACTTCGTATTACTGCGAAACATGCACACGAAACCCAACTCTCCTTTCTGATGAGTGTTCCAAAAAAATATCATACGTGCAAAGGTTGTGTGCTGTAGTGTTTTGGAAATATATTTGAATGACAGCGCAATTTTTGTCTTAATGTATACCCTACCTGTTGGTAAAAGGCCTCATTTTTTCCACAAAGAGACAGCGGAATTCTCTGTGGCTCGCTCGCCGCCCAGGCATCTGCGAGCTAAATAAAAGTGCGCGGAGCCGGCCTGTTTCTGCCTTATGGAGTGCAAAGGACTTAGGCTTACAGTGTCATCTGGGATCTCTGATGCCGCTGCGTATCCCGATCTCTACGTCCCAGCCGGTGGACAATTACTTGACGGTAATTGCCGAACAGTGGCAGAGTCGCTAATATATAGGAAAAAGGGGAAGTGGGTACTGGCCTCACAGCTGTACCGTTACCTCTTAAAAACAGGTTCTAAGTTTTGCCTTCTGCTGGAAGTACGTCTGAGGTAGTATGGGACGCCTCATCTACTGGGACTGTGGCCGATCATCGAGAGAGGTTCAGACGACCACAGAGGGTGGGATTCATCGTCACTGAGAGTTCCAGTGCTAGGCCAGTGACGGAACCTCTCAGAAAAATAGCGGGCAGGTAGGGAAAGATGGCCAATGACAACTCTGTTGGCCTGCCTGGGGGGGGGGGGGGGGAGGAGGTCTCGTCTGAGATGTGCAGGAGGCTCTGTTGGCAACGACTGAGCCCACTGGGTTCATCCCACTTCAAATCTTGGTTCATGAAGACACAAACGACACCTAAGGCCTGGGTTTTAGATGCCATAATATCCTACAGGCAACTGGCCGGTTTGATGAAGACAGCCTGCTTCCCCCACGGGGTGCGGGCTGTCTTCACCAAATCAGCCCCCTTCCTCCACGGAGTGAAAGCTGAGCTATCATTCTGTAACATCGTTACCACAACCGGTTGGGATCGCCTGGCTTGGAGAGGATGATCTAAACCAGAAGCTCGTAATCTGCTATATTATCGGATGCATTTTTCTCGACGTCCGCGTTAGTGTGGAGAATGGTACGGTTCACCCTGACACATTAATCGTCCACTACATGCAGGATGCGGCTGCTGGGGTAGCGGAGTAAATATGGCTTGAACGTGCCGGTCTTTTAGGATAGAGAAATTCCTCCACGGGCCTGATGATGAGATCTAATTTCAACCAGCGTAGCATTTGTCGTTATAAATCTGTGAACGAAAATGTTAATATAGCTTTAGTAACTGCAGAAGCGTATTTAGAAAGTTTCGGAACTAATCTTGCTCACTAAAGGTACAGTGCCCAGGTAATGCCATGCTAACTGAAACCAGATGTCAATAGCAATAAAATTTTAAATTCCTATTGGTATGAGCATCGTAAAAATAGGTTGGACGCTGGTGGAAGAGGGTGTTTATAGCCTTAAAAATAATATCTAGTGAGATTTCCGAATGCGAAATAATGTGAATGAAGACAATTATGATAGGTGTATCAAACACGGTCACCGGAAGTTTTTTAGACCCTGATTCAGCAGAAATAGTGGCGGAACACTTGAATGAAAAGTTGGAGAATATTTAGCGCAAATTTCCTTGTAGTGTTACAGTTTTGGATCGAGATTTTAACTTACCAGTTATAGACTGGGAGTCTCATGTAATTAAGATGTGTATAATGGACAAAGAATCACGTGGCATTGTTGTAAGTGCTTCATTCTAAAGTTACCTGCAGTAGTTTATCAGGCAACAGCCTCGTGAAGATAACATCTTAGACCTGCTTGTGAGAAACGGACCCGAACTTCTAGATTCAGTTAGCGCATAAGGCCGTTACAGCGTCACTGAATATGGCTGTAAACAGGAATATAAAAGAAGGTAGGACAATCTTCCAGCTTAGCAAGAGTGGCTAGAAATAGATTTCAGGTTACCTGAGCGCTCAGTATGAAAGTTTCGTCTGCAGCAGTAACAATGTAGAGCATCCGTGGATGAAGCTCAAGAGCATCGTACAATACGCTTTAAGCAGGTACGTGCCGGGCAAACTAATGTCGGACGTAAGAGCTGAGCCTTGTTAGAAAACTGTTACGAAAGCAAATTTAAATGTACCAGAGCCTCACAAACAAACAAGAAGTAAACGAAGCCAAAAGTAACGTAAGGATATTCATGTGTGAAGTGTTCAACGAATTCCAAAGTAAAATTCTGTTTACCAACCTGACAGAAAATCGTGAGGAATTTTGGTCTAACGTTCAATCAGTGAACGGATCAAACGGATCGAAGGCATCTGTCCAGACACTGTCACGTTAATGGCACTGAACCCGGAGTACGACACAGAAAAGGTGGAAATACGAAACATCTTGTTCCAAAAGTGTTACACAGCGGAAGATTGCAATGTAATTCCTTCTTTAGACCGTCACTCGAACAACGAAATGACTGATATCGAAATTAGTACGCATTGGATAGAAAAGCAACTGAAATCGCTCAAAAGGGGGAAAGCCATTGGGCCTGCTGATATAACGTTACTATTCTGCGCAGTGTTTGGGAAAGAACTGCCCCTTTCCTAGCAAGGATGCACGGTAGATGTTTGGACAAGTGAAGAATTCAAGATATCCTGATGACTGGAAAAAATCACAGGTCATTCTCGTATTTTTATAGGGCTGTCGAAGAGACGAACAAAACTACAGCCTGGTCAGCTGTAGAATTTCCGAACATGTTTCATGCTCGCATAATTTGACATTTCTGGAGGCAGAAAATGTCTTCTGTTGGAATCAACTTTGGTACTGATAACAACGAAGGTGTGAAACCCAGGTCCTCCACAGGAGCCATAAAGCAGTAGATACCGGTGTCCAGGTAATACCGTACACCTTGATTACCGGAACGCATTCAATGCAGTTCCGCACTGCCACCTAGTGAAAAAATAAGAGCGTACGGAATATCAGACCTACGTTGCGCTGGATTGAAGAGTTTATAGCAAACAGAACACAACATGTCGCTCTGGACGGAGAGAAGACATTAGACGTAAAAGTAACTTAGGACGCACAGCAGGGGAATATTATAGGACCATTGCTTTTCACAATATATATGAAGTACCTAATACATAACGTCAGGAGTTCCAGACGGCTTTTCGCGAACGATTTTGTTGCATACAGAGAAGTCGCAACGCTAGAAAATTGTAGCGAAATGCCACAAGACCTGAAGAGGAGTGACGCTTGGTGCCACTAGTGGCTCTTGACCATCAACAAAACAAATGTAACGTATTGCGAATACGTAGACAGAAAGTGATCACACAATTGCAGAACAATCACTGAAAGCTGTTGCTTTTATAAAATACCTAGGCGTATGTGCACAGAGTCATTTGAAATGAAACTACCACATAATATTAGTCGCGAGTAAGCCAGATAGCAGACTGAGATTCACTGGAAGAATCCTTAGGGAATGTGGTCCATCAACAAAGGAAGTGGCTCACAAAACATTATTTTGACCAGTGCTTGAATACTGATAGTCGGTATGGTTCCGTACCAGATAAGAGTGACAGAGAAAATAGAGAAGGGCCAAAAAACAGCAGTACGTTTCGTTACAGCTTCAATTAGTAAAATAGGAAAGCGTCATAGAGTTGATCAATCGACTCCAGTGGTAAAAGCTGCAAGAGATACGTTCGGCATCACGGTGTGGTTTATGGTTCAAATACCGAGGGCGTACTTTTCTAGAAGTGTCAAATATATTTCCACCTCCTACATCTGTCTCGTGAAACGACCATGAAGATAAAATTAGGGAGATTCTAGCCTACATGTAGGGTTATCGGCAATAGTTCTTCCCGCGAAATTCGAGACTAGAACACGAAAGGGGCAGAGCGACAGTGGCAAACGAAGTACGCTCCACCACACATCGCAAAGTTAGTTTGCGAGAATGTAAGCGTGTATGTACAAAGTCTGCCTCAAGAATCTTGACAGATCTTCTTTGCTAGATGTTTTGAAATATTTCTCTATATCCTATAACTTCCAGATTCTCTGCTTTAGGTTTGCTAGAAGTGTGCTCAAGGCTCCTCCATTTTCCTCAACAGCTTCATTTATTTCTTTGGTCAAGATCTCACCACCTTCCTTTCTCCTTTCTTTCCTTTATTAGAACTTTCTGGCTACTTTGTTCACAACATTTTCAGTGCTATTCCATTCGTCCTCCACGTAATTTCTTTTTCTCTACAGTACCTAAATTAATCGCTGTTGAAAAACTAGTTTACAGTTCTCGTGCTATAAATGATATATTTTAAAGATGTCACCTTGCCGATCTTGATTTCTTCTTTGTTCTCACATCCAGCACACATTTTAATCGTACATAGGAATAGATAATGGTCTGAGCTTATTGCTTAACCTCTATATTGTCTAACGTTGGTAACCAGTCCGGCTGTTTCATTATTTTTAAAGATGGATCCAGTTACTGACATAAAACCGGTACGTCTTTGTTTCTATCACTTCTCCTAAAGAAGGTATTCTGCACCTTCAACAGTGACCTTTCAAGTAGAAACTTTTATTTCTAATGAAGATCGATTTCACTCACTGTGTGACCAACGCCAGTGCTAGTATTAAGCCCTGTGGACTCACAAATATAATACACTCCTGAAAATGGAAAAAAGAACACATTGACACCGGTGTGTCAGACACACCATACTTGCTCCGGACACTGCGAGAGGGCTGTACAAGCAATGAACACACGCACGGCACAGCGGACACACCAGGAACCGCGGTGTTGGCCGTCGAATGGCGCTAGCTGCGCAGCATTTGTACACCGCCGCCGTCAGTGTCAGCCAGTTTGCCGTGGCATACGGAGCTCCATCGCAGTCTTTAACACTGGTAGCATGCCGCGACAGCGTGGACGTGAACCGTATGTGCAGTTGACGGACTTTGAGCGAGGGCGTATAGTGGGCATGCGGGAGGCCGGGTGGACGTACCGCCGAATTGCTCAACACGTGGGGCGTGAGGTCTCCACAGTACATCGATGTTTTCGCCAGTGGTCGGCGGAAGGTGCACGTGCCCGTCGACCTGGGACCGGACCGCAGCGACGCACGGATGCACGCCAAGACCGTAGGATCCTACGCAGTGCCGTAGGGGACCGCACCGCCACTTCCCAGCAAATTAGGGACACTGTTGCTCCTGGGGTATCGGCGAGGACCATTCGCAACCGTCTCCATGAAGCTGGGCTACGGTCCCGCACACCGTTAGGCCGTCTTCCGCTCACACCCCAACATCGTGCAGCCCGCCTCCAGTGGTGTCGCGACAGGCGTGAATGGAGGGACGAATGGAGACGTGTCGTCTTCAGCGATGAGAGTCGCTTCTGCCTTGGTGCCAATGATGGTCGTATGCGTGTTTGGCGCCGTGCAGGTGAGCGCCACAATCAGGACTGCATACGACCGAGGCACACAGGGCCAACACCCGGCATCATGGTGTGGGGAGCGATCTCCTACACTGGCCGTACACCACTGGTGATCGTCGAGGGGACTCTGAATAGTGCACGGTACATCCAAACCGTCATCGAACCCATCGTTCTACCATTCCTAGACCGGCAAGGGAACTTGCTGTTCCAACAGGACAATGCACGTCCGCATGTATCCCGTGCCACCCAACGTGCTCTAGAAGGTGTAAGTCAACTACCCTGGCCAGCAAGATCTCCGGATCTGTCCCCCATTGAGCATGTTTGGGACTGGATGAAGCGTCGTCTCACGCGGTCTGCACGTCCAGCACGAACGCTGGTCCAACTGAGGCGCCAGGTGGAAATGGCATGGCAAGCCGTTCCACAGGACTACATCCAGCATCTCTACGATCGTCTCCATGGGAGAATAGCAGCCTGCATTGCTGCGAAAGGTGGATATACACTGTACTAGTGCCGACATTGTGCATGCTCTGTTGCCTGTGTCTATGTGCCTGTGGTTCTGTCAGTGTGATCATGTGATGTATCTGACCCCAGGAATGTGTCAATAAAGTTTCCCCTTCCTGGGACAATGAATTCACGGTGTTCTTATTTCCAGGAGTGTATCTGCACATACCAGTGAAGAGTACTTGTGCCACCGAAGGCACAAATGTAACTTCCAGTTGACGATGGTCACAATACTGACCCTCCTGTTATTAATAATTCTACTTTATTCTTAATGTCTTGAAAGATCAAGGGTGATACACCTTTTCTTACCAATACTGATGCGGTGGTCGTGGTACACGGAGCTCTTGATGGAGTCCCCTTTCAAAAATGGTGTTGATGGTTAATAACATTTGTTTTATTTAGGAAACTAATATTTTTCACAGAAAAAATTTGGAGGCATTACTTTTCACTATTCATCATGCACTCGTATTTGTGAGGATTGATCGTAGTGCTATGATTATACACTCCTGGAAATTGAAATAAGAACACCGTGAATTCATTGTCCCAGGAAGGGGAAACTTCATTGACACATTCCTGGGGTCAGATACATCACATGATCACACTGACAGAACCACAGGCACATAGACACAGGCAACAGAGCATGCGCAATGTCGGCACTAGTACAGTGTATATCCACCTTTCGCAGCAATGCAGGCTGCTATTCTCCCATGGAGACGATCGTAGAGATGCTGGATGTAGTCCTGTGGAACGGCTTGCCATGCCATTTCCACCTGGCGCCTCAGTTGGACCAGCGTTCGTGCTGGACGTGCAGACCGCGTGAGACGACGCTTCATCCAGTCCCAAACATGCTCAATGGGGGACAGATCCGGAGATCTTGCTGGCCAGGGTAGTTGACTTACACCTTCTAGAGCACGTTGGGTGGCACGGGATACATGCGGACGTGCATTGTCCTGTTGGAACAGCAAGTTCCCTTGCCGGTCTAGGAATGGTAGAACGATGGGTTCGATGACGGTTTGGATATACCGTGCACTATTCAGTGTCCCCTCGACGATCACCAGTGGTGTACGGCCAGTGTAGGAGATCGCTCCCCACACCATGATGCCGGGTGTTGGCCCTGTGTGCCTCGGTCGTATGCAGTCCTGATTGTGGCGCTCACCTGCACGGCGCCAAACACGCATACGACCATCATTGGCACCAAGGCAGAAGCGACTCTCATCGCTGAAGACGACACGTCTCCATTCGTCCCTCCATTCACGCCTGTCGCGACACCACTGGAGGCGGGCTGCACGATGTTGGGGCGTGAGCGGAAGACGGCCTAACGGCGTGCGGGACCGTAGCCCAGCTTCATGGAGACGGTTGCGAATGGTCCTCGCCGATACCCCAGGAGCAACAGTGTCCCTAATTTGCTGGGAAGTGGCGGTGCGGTCCCCTACGGCACTGCGTAGGATCCTACGGTCTTGGCGTGCATCCGTGCGTCGCTGCGGTCCGGTCCCAGGTCGACGGGCACGTGCACCTTCCGCCGACCACTGGCGACAACATCGATGTACTGTGGAGACCTCACGCCCCACGTGTTGAGCAATTCGGCGGTACGTCCACCCGGCCTCCCGCATGCCCACTATACGCCCTCGCTCAAAGTCCGTCAACTGCACATACGGTTCACGTCCACGCTGTCGCGGCATGCTGCCAGTGTTAAAGACTGCGATGGAGCTCCGTATGCCACGGCAAACTGGCTGACACTGACGGCGGCGGTGCACAAATGCTGCGCAGCTAGCGCCATTCGACGGCCAACACCGCGGTTCCTGGTGTGTCCGTTGTGCCGTGCGTGTGATCATTGCTTGTACAGCCCTCTCGCAGTGTCCGGAGCAAGTATGGTGGGTCTGACACACCGGTGTCAATGTGTTCTTTTTTCCATTTCCAGGAGTGTATGAAAGTCTTAATCCTGCCTGAAGGCACCATCGAAGTCCAAGGAGGACTTGAAATTGGTCTGGAGTTCCAGAAGCCGATACTGAATACGTAAACAGTGGACTACTGGAGTCTTGAGCTCTGTCGAAATAAAAGAATCTTTACAGTCGTAATTTTTTTTGCGCCTATCATAATCGAAATTAATCTTGTAATAAGCATTCGGATGAATGCAGCTATTCGTATAACAGTTTTTTAGTCTTACGTAAGGATTATAATCGCAGTCCAGATAATGCTCGAACATATTTCCCAAAGTCAACAATACTCAGTATCACACTTCTTCATATTTTTGGTATGAAGTTGCACACTGTCATTGAGTTATTTCCTTCAGTTGCTGCATATGATGTTGCTAAACTTTTAGAAATCTCACAGGTTTGCACTGTTTCTTCTCTGCCTCCAGATTAACAGTAACTATTCATCTCCTATGTGCCGGTATGTGTTTCTTTTAGATAATGATACTATTTTGATATAGTTATGTCATGTAAATATAAAAGAGTTTAGTAATTGCAGAACCACATCTAAAGTACGTAAAGAGAATCAGAGTGTTTCAGTTACCTTCGAGCAGACGATAAAACTATTGAAACTGGTCACAGACTAAAGTAAAGTGATACTTAACCTCCCCAGCTTTTAGATCCACCTAACGCGTAAGGTCAAATATGGCTAAAATATATTTTCTCTGTCATCGTGGATGACAGTTAAAAGCACCCATTTGTGAGACTGGGTCCTCCCACACATATGTGGATACCTCAGCCGAAAGTCGTTTCGACGATTAATGAAAGCACGTGGTGGGAACACGAAGAAATCAAGTCACTTCTTTCAGACTCATTTTGAATGGAATTCTGTTTTTTAATTAACACCTTTTTCAGCTGGTGGCACAAAACAGGGACAACTTCTTTTGTCTTTTGTTGAATCGGAGGCTGATTTTGGTGTCCAGCAAACGTTTGGATATTTTCTTTGAATCCAACGACAGACCTACTGTTTGACTGCCGGTAGCCTCTCACAGTGGATGTTAAGTTAGATTTCAATGTGCCTAAAATTTTATTCCGGCAGCCAGCACATTCAGTAGAGAAATGTAGAATTAGTATATCGCCTATTACTTTAGATTCCCGCCTTGTAATACTCGCATCAACTTTAAATTAATTACTAGGATCGGTGAACTTTTCTCCAGCAGAATGTCTACCGCTTACGCTACAAGGAAAGTTGCAGGTTGTAAAATTGTAAATATTTAACATCATCTGTCCATTCAGATTGATTATATGCCTGTAAGAAAACTATCTGATTGAACTCTTCAGTAATATGCCTATTTATTGCGTTCAACCATGATACTTTTTTTTCTATGTACTCTTTGCCGTAATTTCACTGTCACATCTTACTTCAAATTTTGGTTTCTTTCAACCGTAACTACTGGCTACGGATGTTACATTTGTTAAATTCAGCTCTTGCATTCCATTCATTATATTCATCGCTTCTTCCTGTTGATATGAATGACGTTAAAAATTTTGTTTGTATCTTAAGAAACAACTAGTTAATTAATCCTTGTATCACAGTCAAATAAAGTGCTTTGCATGCTCACAGCTTTCCACTTGCCAGATACAAATCAAACATTCAAGACTGGAAAAAAGTTTTAAAACATTCATCAAGAACATGCAGAATACGTTCTAGAAGTAAGGCATGACTTTATTCATGACAATGAAAAATAACAGATAGAAAGAAGGAAAGAAAAATTACTGTTGAATTCGTGAACAGTGTAAATAAAATTTTCTTCGGTCTTCTTCAGCATTTAACATCAATAAATCTAGTGTTCTTCTGTCTTCCTAAGAGTCTTTTAGTAGTTCATAACTTCTACATACTCTAGAAATTTGGTGTGGTACTTCCTATATTTTGTTATCCTTTGCCTCACTCAGGCGTTTAACGGAAATATTCAGACCGTGGCTCCTCTCCCTCATTACGTAATAAACAAAGTTCCTCATCAGCCACATAGCGAATAACAGCACTCTTAGATATGGCAGCGCAAAACTCAAAGGGAACGCTGTTGCACATAATTTTCGTCTGGTCGTAACTATAAGTCGTATTTTAGGTACCTCTCCATCTTCAGCCATCACTTGCCACATTTAACACATACTGTCTCGTTTTATCATTACGAATAATAGTAATATCTGATACACGTGGGTCAGTCTACTGTTGCCGATAGCGACAATTTCAGGAGATGAAGACAAGTAATGTTTCTGTCGTCAGCTGCTGTCGAAGTTCTTCTTCGCTGGTGGAAAATTCCTCTCGATCGTAAGCTCGAAAATGAATCCCGAAGTGTGCAGCTGCATTCTGGACACCACTGCATGTAGAAAACTACGTCAGTGCACGTTAAGTGTCAACACATAAGCTTAGAGCTACGCTGTCGGGCTGTACCTTTAGCGTGTGGGCCGAATGCATTTTGCATAAAACAAAATGCTCAAAGCAGTCTTGTCACCGAATCCAACAGAAAAGTTTTCTAAAACTGCAGTTGCGGATCAGTGTCTGCCAAGAGGAAGCAAAGTATCGCAGCCAGTTATCTATTCAGTAGGTGACCCGGGCAACAGACAAGTCGGTAGGACGTGGTGACAGGCACAGGGAGCGTAAACAGAAAGCAAAGGACCCGATGGTTAGCTGGCCACACTGGCTGTTGGGTTTTACACAGACTCTAGGCGCTTATTCTACCTGGAAAAGATAGTCTGTAGCACCAGCGGGAACCATTTTTGCTGTATACGTAGACTTCAACACACCGTTGGGATGATGTGTGACTCGATGGCTAACACCCCCTGTTGAACAAATTATGAGCGTACGAAATGTCAGACCAGCTTTGTGGCTGGATCGAAATAGGAAATGAAACATAGAATATAATACTTAACACAGAGAAATCTTCAGATGTGAAGATAGCTTCGAGCATACTTCAAGGTGTGTTACAGAGCAATTACTGTTAGTGGTCTGTAGGATGTCCTAGAAATGTGGTGACAAATATAAAGGGGTTGTAGAGAGTGCCTTTAAAAACGAATCGAGACTAGGAATCCGTATCCGGAAATATAATCCAACGACGCTACAAGCATCGGTGTTACAGGGTCTGGAGCCTGTGTCTGGACCACCCCTTTGGCAGCAAACGTGACTTTTTATGCCAATGGAGCGTAGGCGGAACCCTTGCAATGTTGTTTGTTATTCAGTGATCACGACTGATTGCCACGATCGCAAGTGGAGAAGAGGGAACTAGCTGCCACATACAGTGGCCTTGTCTCCTATGAATACCATTCTCTGCTGCCTCGGTATGTGGCGGTTTGGGACTCGGATTTCTACCTGCAGTTTATTTTTATCCTGGAGTCTTCTAAGATCTTCAGTGTTTTTCACTATACACAGGAGAAAAAAGTTGCAAATGGAAACCTGTGTCTGAAACGGTTATCAACCAAGGCAACAGAGCATCACGTTCACAGGTTTCAAGGCCTGTCTACACAGAAGCTAGCTCCATCTAACCCGCTGGCTATAGTGGCAATAAATCGCAATCACTGGCTTCCAACATTTAGATACATTCCTCCTACGGTCCGTCAGTGACTCAGTGTACGAAGGCACGTTTACTGCCGAAGGAGTGACCTAGTTCCAGGCGCTAGCGCCAACAACTTGGACGCTCTCTAACGTTACTGCATGAAGTTTCTGGACACATGTTCCTGTCCTTGGTTTGTTGCCAAGACAGCCGCTACAACCTCTCTATGTTTGTCGCAATAATTCTGGGACACCCTGTATATAAAAGACCTAGTGGGAAACGTCAGAAGCTCCACGAGGCTGTTCACCGATGATACTATTCTATATAAAGAAGTCGCGAATCTGGAAATTTGAACCGGAATGCAGAAAGGCCTGCAGAGGTCGATATTTAGTGTAAGATTTGTCAGTTGTCACTCAGCATTAAAAAGTGTGACGTATTGCATACAAGTAACGGAGCAACACCGTTTTATATGTTTACACGATTACCGAACAATCACTGGAAGCAGTCACTTCGATTAAGTATGTGGATGTGTTATGGTGCAGTTTAAATTGGGACTACAACATAGAAATAAACTTGGTAATGGATGAAGCCAGACAGAATCACTGGAGGAAAAATGAAGAAGTGTAGCTTGCCCTCAAAGCAGGAAGCTTATAAAAGCGGCAACGCTGTCCTTCACAGGTGAGTTTCATAATCGCGAAAGAGTTACCGCGTCGCCCACCCAACCCCAGTCGCATACGCTACAATAAAGGTGTTGTGCAACAAGTAGTTTACTGATAAAACAGCGGGAGTATAAGTTTCTAGAAGCGCAAGCTATATATTGTTTCCCCCTACATATATATCGCAACGAAACCAAACAGGTAAATTAGTTTCGAGCTCAAAAGGAGGATCACCAATAATCGTTCAGCCTGGGCACCATTCGCAGCTTGAAAAGGAAAGTCGGTGGGGCTGAATATGATACAGAAAGTGCCCTCTGCCATACACTACTAGGTAGCTCGCGCTATACGGGATGAGTCAGGAGGAAATGTACATACTTTGAAGGATTACAGTACTACTCATTCCGAACGGAAAACGTAATGCGAACATATGTTCTGTTCTTAGCTGTTTATGAGGACTTTAATAAAATAATTGAGGAACAGGACAAGTGCAGCCGATAGTAAATGGTACATTAAGATCTAACGTTTTGTTTAATTGTCTACATTCCGCTACAAAAGATGTTCAAAACCTACACGGTCAGCTACAGCGCCTTTTGCAGTTCTTGTGTTGCAGCTTCTGTATTGCTGATCTGAGTTCATTCGTTACTGTCCTTTACTTGAGAACCCGCATGTAAAATAGGAGCGAGACGTTCTTCCCTTGTGCCCACTCTGTGCATGTAGACTTCACTCTTAAGCCAGTCCCACAAACAGTAATGCAACTGAGTAAGATCGGTTGATCTCGGTGGCCAAGAAGTGACTCCACATCGAACGACTCAACGCCCAATATATTTCAGTGAATTACTGTGCCACGGGCTATACGGAATGTGCTAGAGCTCCTTCGTTCTGGAAGTACATACTACGTCGTATGGCCAAAGGTATATCCTCCACGTATACTGATAACACATTTCGAAGGAAATCAAGATACCGTACTTCATATTGATGGTAATCTAAAACAATTGGATTGATGAGTTGGTCATCAATAATGCCGCAGTGAAATGGTCAGTAAACACTACGTAATCTGATCTCCCTTTCTTGTATTCGCACGTGAGTGCTAGTGGAAAAGGACACACGACTAACGCCCGTGATTTTAAAACAGCTGTACGTCGTAAACGGTTAAGAAAGGGCCGTACGTTCATTTGATTTTTTTTGTTCAGAATCACCAGTACTGTCACCCTTCAAAGCACATACCTTTCTTTCTGGCTCACTCTGTAAGTATGCAGATGTAGATGAGTTCATGCATTTATGAGAAGTCTTCACATTACCATCAGCTGAGTCTGATCCAGATAATGTTCTGCTGATGGAAATTGTTTTTCGTTAGTCCCACATTATGGGAGAAAATGTGTCCATAAGCTAGACCTCTAGAGTCCGGGGAAGAATTAGATACATTATGTACAGTAACGGAGTCGTCAGCAATTGCTGATTTGACTACTATTGCAAAGGGTTTTTTTTTTTTTTTTTTTTTTTTTGGTGGTGGTTATCCTGGTGCTACAGGAACCGGCATGGCAGAGATTTCAGGTTTATTCGTGAACTGATGCACTTAGATTATTATTTAGCTGCCTTTTATGAGGAAGAGATGTGTCACAAAGAGTCCTCTGCAATATAAACTGGAATACTACCCTCAAAACCTTATTTGCCTTCAGTGTCAGTTCCAATTTTTCTTCTGGTTCTTGATGTTCAGGTGATGGCTTTGTTAGCTTTTTTATGAGAACTCTGACTTCTCAGAAAGACCAGATTTCTAAAATATCAATTTGCTGGTTATCGAACCTAGCGAGGTGGTGCAGTGGTTAGCACATTGGACTCGCATTCCGGAGGACGACGGTTCAAACCGGCGTCCGGTTATCCTGATTTAGATTTTCCTTGACTTCCCTAAATCGCTTGAGGCAAATGTCAGGATGGTTCCTTTGAAACCGCACGGCCGTCTTCCGTCCCCATCCTCCCCTAATTCTCAGGAACCGATGGTCTAGT
Organism: Schistocerca nitens; assembly: GCF_023898315.1. NCBI lineage: Eukaryota > Metazoa > Arthropoda > Insecta > Orthoptera > Acrididae > Schistocerca > Schistocerca nitens. The sequence goes on along the minus strand of NC_064617.1, from coordinate 705,173,451 downwards.
TGTTTGGTCCCCTCCCCCAAATCAGTCACGCACCCTAGTTATATACTTCCCTCTTTCTTTTAGTTTGGCTTCTTAACCATTCGTCTCCTTTATGGGGCCAAAGTTGTAATAGCTGTTGGAAAACACAGATCTTGTGACAAAGATTGATAATGGGGCCTCAACTTGTGACCTTAATTCTTCTTATTACACAGTTTGTTCGCAGATTTTGAAGCACTGTTATTCTTTTTGTCTGCTATTGTTGAATCCAACGCAACCTAACGACATCGGACCAATTTAGGCTGATTGAATAGGACTGGCACCGATACGTTGTTATGCTTGGAAAATGTTTGCTTCCTACTATGAACAAGTCACTATTTCCTTTTTTCATCTGGCTGACATCAGACCATTCATCAACGAAAACTTATATTTTAATTTAGGCATCTGCTTGCTGAGGCGATGGTAGCTACGGCTTTTGTCATCCTCACAAAATCACCGCAGGACTCCATTTTCTAAATCCTTGGATAAAATGTTCTCCGTAAGAAGGGATGATTGCATTGTAACGTTTATTGAATACCGACGTCATTAAAGAGGAATCATCACCTTGCATTTAAGAAGGATGGTGGAGAAAATCATCAGTGTCCATGTAAACGAGCCGTCCCCGTCTCTGCCTCAAGTGAATTAGGGAAATTACGGAAAACCTGAATCTGGTGGATGGACGGAGATTCCAGGAGCCATTCTCCCAAACACCACTCCACGGTTTTGCGACTGTGCAGCGTGATTGGGAAAATGTTCTCCTTTAACTCGATTCAGACGTTCGATGATAACAGCCACCATTGTTTTTATGGGTATATCTGTCCGTCGTGAAGAATTAAGGTCTCCTTATTTGTGAGCAGAGGGCAGCATCACATAGGCATGCTTACGTCGCCATCACATCACATATGTTTGTGCCCAGGGTTAACATCAGTTTATCCGTTCAAAGTCGCTTGTGGCATCACCTCTAATATACGACGGTAGTCGACGTAATGAGTTCATCTATAATCCTTCTTTATCAGGAATTTGCATCCATGAATTGGTAAGATAAGAAACGGTCTCTCTCTTAGAGTCATGGTCACACGATCTAATTGGTTCAAATGGCTCTGAGGACTATGGGACTTAACATCTGACGTCATCAGTCCTCTAGACTTAGAACTACTTAAGCCTAAGTAACCTAAAGACATGACACACATCCATGCCCGAGGCAGGATTCGAACCTGCGGCCGTAGCGGTCTTGCGGCTCCAGACTGAAGCGCCACAGCGGCCGGCCACGATCTTTATTTATTTATTTATTTATTTATTTATTGTTCCGTGGGACCACATTTAGGAGAAGTCTCCATGGTCATGGAACGAGTCAATACATGAAATTATAACACGATTGTAGAAACAGATGAAATGAAATATAAGAAACATATTCAGGCGACAAGTCGTTAGTTTAAATAAAGAAAATCAAGAATGTAACACTGGAATTTGCTTAATTTTTTAGCTCTTCCAGGAGCTCCTCGACAGAATAGAAGGAGTGAGCCATGAGGAAACTCTTCAGTTTAGACTTAAAGGTGTTTGGGCTACTGCTAAGATTTTTGAGTTCTTGTGGTAGCTTATTGAAAATGGATGCAGCAGAATACTGCACTCCTTTCTGCACAAGAGTCAAGGAAGCGCATTCCACATGCAGATTTGATTTCTGCCTAGTATTAACTGAGCGAAAGCTGCTAACTCTTGGGAATAAGCTAATATTGCTAACAACAAACGACATTAAAGAAAATACATACTGTGAGGGCAATGTCAAAATTCCCAGACTATTGAATAGGGGTCAACAAGAGGTTTTCGAACTTACACCATACATAGCTCGAACAGCCCGTTTTTGAGCCAAAAATACCCTCTTTGAATCAGAAGAATTACCCCAAAAAATAATACCATATGACATAAGCGTATGAAAATATGCGAAGTATACTGCTTTTCGTGTTGAAATGTCACTTATTTCAGATACTGTTCTAATGGTAAATAAAGCGGCATTTAGTTTCTGAACAAGATCCTGAACATGGGCTTTCCACAACAGCTTACTATCTATCCGTACGCCTAGGAACTTGAACTGTTCCGTCTCGCTTATAACATGCCCATTCTGTCTGATTAAAATGTCAGTTCTTGTTGAATTGTGAGTTAGAAACTGTAAAAACTGAGTCTTACTGTGATTTAGCATCAAATTATTTTCCACAAGCCACGAACTTATATCATGAACTACATTATTTGATAATGTTTCAATATTACACACAAGATCCTTCACTACCAAGGTGGTGTCATCAGCAAACAGAAATATTTTTGAATCACCTGTAACACTAGAAGGCATATCTTTTATATAAATAAGAAACAGCAGTGGCCCCAGCACCGACCTTTGGGGAACGCCCCCTTTAACAGTGCCCCATTGGGACTGAACATCATTACCACTCTCAATATTGCGGAGGATTACCTTCTGCTTTCTGTTCTTAAAGTAGGAGGCGAACCAATTGTAAGCTACTCCCCTTACTCCATAATGTTCCAACTTCTGCAGTCATATTTTGTGGTCAACACAGTCAAAAGCCTTCGTTAAATCAAAGAAAACACCTAACGTTCGCAACCTTTTATTTAATCCGTCCAAAACCTCACAGAGAAAAGAGACTATAGCATTTTCAGTTGTTAAGCCATTTCTAAAACCAAACTGTACATTTGACAGCAAATTATGTGAATTTAAATGCTGCAGTAACCTTGTATATACAACCCTCTCGATAACTTTAGCAAACACCGATGGCATAGAAATAGGTCTATAATTGTCAACATTATCCCTGTCTCCCTTTTTATAAAGTGGCTTCACTACCGAGTACTTTAATCGGTCAGGAAACCGACCACTCCTAAAGGAAAAGTTACAGATATGGCTAAGTACTGAGCTAACATACGTGGAACAATATTTCAGTATTCTGCTAGATACCCCGTCATATCCATGAGAGTTCTTGGTCTTTAGTGATTTAATTATTAACTCAATCTCCCTCTTGTCAGTATCATGGAGGAGCATTTCAGGTAACAGTCTCGGAACACTTTTTTCTAAGAGCGCTATATGATTTCCTGTTGGGACTAGGTTTCTATTTAGTTCACCTGCTATATTCAGAAAGTGATTATTAAGTACTGTACATATATGCGACTTATCAGTAACACGGACCTCCCCACTATGCACTGATTCTATATTCTCGACCTGTCTCTGCAGACCAGCCACTTCCTTTACGACTGACCATATGGTTTTAATTTTATCCTGAGACTTAGCTATTCTATCTGCATACAACATACTTTTTGCCTTCCTAATAACCTTTTTAAGCACCTTACAATACTGTTTGTAATGGGCTGCTGCATTTAGATTGTGACTGTTTCTAACGTTTTGATATAATTGCCACTTTGTTCTACACGATATTCTTATCCCTTTAGTCAGCCACCCAGGCTGCCTGTTTGTGCTAGTACCCTGTTTTGAACGTTCTAACGGAAAGCAACTTTCAAAGAGCACGAGAAAAGTCTTGAGGAAAGCATTATATTTATCGTCTACTGTATCAGCACTATAAACGTCTTGCCACTCTTGTTCCTTGATAAGGTTTACAAAAGTCTGTACAGCAACTGGATCAGCTTTCCTAAAAAGTTAGTAACTATATTTAACATGGGTTGCAGCACAAAAATCTTTTAGACTTAAAATTTGTGCATCATGATCTGAAAGTCCATTCACCTTTTTGCTAACAGAATGCCCTTCTAATAATGACGAATGAACAAAAATATTGTCTATGGTTGTTCTACTGTTCCCTTGCACTCTCCTTGGAAAGAATACGGTTTGCTTAAGATTATATGACTCAAGGAGGTCTACCAGCATCCTTTTCCTTGCACAATCACTTATACAATTAATATTGAAGTCACCACATATAACTAACTTCTTGTATTTCCTATAAAGTGAACCAAGAACCTCCTCTAGCTTTAGCAAAAATGTTGTGAAATCGGAGTCTGGGGATCTATAAATAACAACAGTAAGAAGCTTAGCTCCACTAAATTTAACCACACCTGCACAACATTCGAACACCTTTTCAGTGCAGTACTTTGAAACATCAATTGACTCAAATGGGATACCGTTTTTCACATACATGGCTACTCCCCCACAGCGCAATTCCAACGGCTCCTCAACTTCCTGGGTTTTCATGAAGTTCGTAACACAATGATTAGCGCCATGGAGGAAATATAGCCGGCTGCGGTGGCCGTGCAGTTCTAGGCGCTTCAGTCCTGAACCGCGGGACTGCTACGGTCGCAGGTTCGAATCCTGCCTCGGGCGTGGATGTGTGTGATGTCCTTAGGATGGTTAGGTTTAAGTAGTTCTAAGTTCTAGGGGACTGATGACCTAAGATGTTAAGTACCATAGTGCTCAGAACCATTTGAACCATTTTTTGAGGAAATATACACTAGCGGTACGATTCTAATTTAGTAGGGAATTACTTAACATTTAAAAATGGAAACAAACAGGTGTGTGGAATAAAAATTTAGGATTTATGTAGCAGATGAGATAATTAAACCTTGCTGATGTAGTTATCCTCACCAGAATTTGGCTCTACGCATCATAGATCCTCAAGCGAGAAACCTGGAGCCTCTGGCCACGGCACTGGAGTCAGCTGGCTCCACATCCCTGTCGGTGCCTTCCAGAACCTCAGTGACTCTCTTCATGCACGTCTTGCACCACCTCACTCAGGCTTTTGACAGGTCGCCACGTTAATATTGACAAGTGGACAAATTACGTTCAATAAGTAATGTAACATCTACAGGATGACAGTTATTAACTATATTAAAAAAAATTGTCGTAACTTCTGAACGGTTTGCGTTAGGACGTTCAAACTGCAAGGTTGACCGCAGGACATGGGAATTTGTATGCGCTTACATGGTTTGCTTGAGCAAGGAAGCCCACTTTCATTTGGGTGGGTTCATCGATAAGCAAAATTGGCGCATTTGAGGGACTGACAATCTAAATTTCGCCATCGAGAAGTCTCTTCACCCTCAACGGGTGACTGTGTGGTGTGCAACGTCCTGTCACTGAATAATCGATGCGATATTCCTTGACGGCTCAGTGGCTACCGAACGGGATGTGAAGCTTTTGAAAGATAGCTTCATCCCTATTACCCAAAGTGACAATTATTTCGACAAGATGTGGTTCATGCAATACAAAGCTCGACCCCATTGAAGTAGGAGAGTGTTCAATGTCCTGGAGGAGCACTTTGAGGTGCCGCATTCTGGCTCTGCGGTAGCCAGTGGTCGCTGGCATGGGCCTCGATTGGCCGCCGTATTCTCCGGGTCTGAACACGTGCCCCCCCATTTTTGTGGGGCTATATTAAAGACAGGGTGTACATAAATATCCTCACAACTACTGCAGAGCTGAAAACAGAGATTCAACAGATCATCAACAGCATCGATGTCCCGACATTTCAACTGGTCATGCAGAATTTCGCTATTCGTCTGCCCCACATCATCGCGAATGATGGCAGCCATATCGAACATGTCATAACCTAAATACGAATATCTGTAATCACGTTTAAATCTCAATAAATTTTGTGTTCAGGGCGTTCAAATGGTTCAAATGGCTCTGAGCACTATGGGACTCAACTTCTGAGGTCATTAGTCCCCTAGAACTTAGAACTAGTTAAACCTAACTAACCTAAGGACATCACAAACATCCATGCCCGAGGCAGGATTCGAACCTGCGACCGTAGCGGTCTTGCGGTTCCAGACTGCAGCGCCTTTAACCGCACGGCCACTTCGGCCAGCGTTCAGGGCGTAGTTTGTAACTAATTTACTTTTTTGTTCATATAGTTCAGTAATTCTCATCTTGCATTTTTTTCTCAAATGTTTGTTTTATTCAGGATTCCTGTACACCATATTAGTCTTCACTCATTTGGCTACAAAACCCTACTTTTCAACATTATTTTCTTTCATTGGGACGGCCTACAACTATCTTAATGGGAGATGCCGGCATGGTACCAATCTACTGGTCGAAGTCGGAGCAAACGTCCTGCTGTATCAATAACTTTCCCATGATACATTTACTGCTTCCCAGTGAGTGCATCCTCCATTGGGTCGGATGGAAGTCCAGGCTGTACGATGGATGAGGAAGAACAATCAAATGAACTTATGCGAACTCCTCTCATGTGCACAGACTTATCTGACTCATTGCGTATTCATGGAGAAGGAGAAGTTAGTTTGAATTTTTGTGGCAACGATTTCGCTGAAGTCGTTTCTTCAGTTTGCTGAGGATAGCACGCTATACTTCAGAGGTGATCGTTGCACTATGTGGGAGGAGATATCAAAAAGAATAACCCGTTCAGAGTCCCACAAGACCGTCACCATGACATCACCGGCTGAGGGTGCGGCTTTGATCTTTTTCTTAGGCGGAGATGTGTTGCGGCGCCACTCCATGGATTACAGTTTCTTCAGGTTTGATGAACCCATGGTTCATCGTCTTGACGATGTTCGAAAAAAAATTGTCACGATCGGCCTCGTAACGCGTAAGCAATTCCGCACAAATGGCCCTTGGTTTCTCTTTATGGTCTCCTGTTAGGCGGCGAGGAACCTAGCGGGCATAACCCCATGAGTACCTCAATTGGTAGACGAGTGCGTCAACACTACCAACACAGACGTCCAGTTGAGCAGTGAGGTATTTGTATGTGATCCGTCGATCACCTCGAATGAGAGTGGCTACACGTTCGAAATTGCAGGAGTCACAATTGTGCCACTCTAGGGGCCGGCCAGGTTTGCGCATCCACACTGCGATGATGGCAGACACCTCGCCCAACGGCTCACCGTGCTTTTGTTTACTGCCAGGTCTCCATAAACATTAAGGAAATGCCTATGAATATCTGCGATGCTCTGGTTTCCTGCCACAAGAAACTCAATGGCACGTCTCTGCTAGGAACGGACTTCCATTAGGGAAGCCATTTCGAAGGCTTCGCATAGCGCCGCCACCTATCGCAACTTCATGAAACTACAGGATTGATGTGGGTATATTCCACAACGTGCCACAACCAATTTTGCCTTATTTCAACCTAAACTGGCCGATAAAGAGAACTGTCGCATTACTTTTTGAACGCCCTAGTGTATCAGTGGAGCAGACCAAGGGAGAATCATTCTGCCAACGATACGCCCTGTAAATGAGGAAATACGTTGACGTAAGCGAGTTCCACAAAAGCAGGTTGTTATGTTCAGGTTGATATGGTACGATGCCTGGGAACGTGCATCTCTGAAACGGTGAAGCTCGTCGGCTTTTCATCTCCTACTGTCGTTAGCATCTAAGGCTGAACGACGGTGAAACCACGTCTGGACTACAAACCTCATCACTGAACGTGGAAGTCAAACGCATGCCCGCTTTGTGAAATAGGTAGCTGGCAGATATGACAACAGAGTACAATGTAGGGTCAGGCACGTATATCGGAGCACATCATTCAGCATACATTGCTGATTACGGGGCTCAGCAACAGAACCTCCATGTTTCCACTTTGACCCAATATCATCGTCAGGTACGATTTCAATGGGCATGGGGTCAGCGAGACTGGACAGTTGTCCAATGTAGTCGTCTAGTCCGAATCAACGCGTTTATATTTACAACAGGTCGACGGCCGTGCCAAGATGTGTTGACATTCTGCAGCTGCTCGCCCTGGCCTCAAAACAGGCGAAGAAGTGCCCGAAACATACACACCGTGACGGACGCAAGTCAAAGGGCTCTATATTAGGGTATGGGAACATTCACGTGAGATTCCATGCGATTTGTGGTAGTAACTGGAGGGTCCATGACAGCTGTCGACTGCATGAACATTATTGCAAACCGCCTGAAACCCTTCGTGCTTCATGTGTTCCCCGACGGCACTGTCATTTTGCGGCACGATAACTGTCCATGTCACTAGGGCAGAATCATATTACAGTGGCTTGACGAGCAAGATAGTGAAATCACATTAATGTCTGTGTTACCGAATTCGCCTGATGTGAACCTGATGGCTCACATCTGGCACGCTATTGAGCTACAGCTCCGAGCCCCCAAAGCGCCGCCGGCCGGTAATACAGGGCGATTCCGTAATGGTATACAATTTCACGGCTGATGGAGAAGGCAGACGTATAAGTGGCCTTCGTCCGGAAACGAGTCCAAAGTTATAAGCGAACATCCGTCTGATACTCTGACAATGGAGTACATGCACTGGTACGGTTGTTGCTAAGATTGTAGGGTAGGCAACCTTCAGAGGTGACATTATGGACTAAATCAAGGAAAGAAGTCTGGTACACATAGTCTTTAAAGTGCGTTCTTTAAGAGCTATGATCAATTGTTTATCTTCGCTACTGTGAAACAAATAGATTCTACCGAACAAGAGCCCATATTTCTTAAGTCATGCTCTTCAGAGCCCATATTTCTTGTGCTGATGCACACTGCCTTTTACAAATATATGGAAACCAAAGAACTTGTAGTAGAATATATGTGCTTCACTGTATCGGAATGTATTCCACTGTCAGATGTATCAGATGGATTTCCGCTTGTAACTTTCGAGTCGGTCGTTTCCGGACTAGGATCTCTTACCTCAGATTGACGCATTTATCCTTTATCACCGTCCATGAAAGTTTGTAACATCATCAAATGATCACCATTTGTAAGGGAGTTGCGTGACCTACGCGTGGACATTTGGCGCCACGCAATTCCGTATGGCAGGGTGGAGGCAACAACCAGAATTATTGTTCACCAGTAGTGTGTGTGTGTGTGTGTGTGGTTTAAGAAGGCAGAAATGTAGTGGTATGACAGCAGATTTTTACAGTTTGAGAAAAAAACTACGATGCCTTTAACGAAACTAAGCCACTTCGCCAGAACGTAAACTGTTTCTTTTACTTATTGATGTTGTGCTCGTGGGAATGGTTGTCCTCTAACCTTCCCTGCCTCACAGCAGCATTGCAGAATATAAACAGTCGATACTTTTTTATGTCCCAGGTCGACTATCCATTCTTTGATTGCCCACGAATATACTTTCCAAAGATGGCAGAAAGATGACCTACTTAGAGTGTCCAGGCTGCTTCCAAAGGATTCATCCGATTTCACGAGAATTTATCGTCCTCACCAACAAAGGTAGAAACATGTATTTGTGTACGTACGTGTGCCTTTGAACATGTGTGTGTGTAGGGTGAGATTAGAGGGGGGGGGGGGGGGGTGGAGATTATCTGCCTCCCCTTCCAACAGATCTCGGTGAACTGCGACGCCGCATAGCACTAGCACTGATTTCGAGAATTCTAGACATGCAATCTAAAGTCTGGGACCAGTTAACTATCGTACTGGTGTTTATTGTGAGTTAGATGGAGGGCATTTGGACCATTTGTGAAATGTCAGTGTAAAACTTAATCGTTAAGGTAATCGTAAAAAGAATTTCATGGTTGTATGTGTACATACATGTGTTATGTAGCCTTATACAAACGGATTAAAGAAAGAATTTGGCACGCCTATACCTAAGATAATACCCACCCCAAGTTTCTCGCATAGCTCATGTAGAAGATGTGGCCTTGTGAAATGGGATGAATCTTTTTGAAACACTTGGTGTAATCTTTCTTCCGATAAAATGTATCCTAATATTACAAACAGAAACACACAAATTAGCGGAACGAGCCTTCGGTCATTTCCGAAGACGATAAAATCTACATCTGTATCTTATGGGGACGCAGTGGAGGGATTTCTTGTACAACCATCTTTTTGCCTTTTCCTGTTACATTCGCGGTTGGCGTGTGGAAATGACATCCTCCGGTAAGTCTCCATAAAAGCTAGAATTTCTGTGAATTTATCTTCATCACTGTTTTCGCGAAAAGCACACTCCCGGAATTTTAACAGTACGTTATTGCGTAATGTACAAAGCCTCTTTTGTAGAATCTGCCACTGCAGTTGGATGAATATCACCGCGAGGCGCTGTAACTTACTAAACGAGGCCGTAACGAAAATCTCAGATCTTTCTTTCTTTTTTTTCAATTTCTGCTGTTAATTCTACCTGGTAATGATTACAGACTGATGGGGAATGCTGAAGAGTTGTTTGAACAAGAGGTGTAAGCTTTCTCCTTCGCTGGTGGGTTACATTTAGTTACGGTTGTTTTTGTTGTTGTGGTCTTCAGTCCTGAGACTGGTTTGATGCAGCTCTCCATGCTACTCTATTCTGTGCAAGCTTCTTCATCTCCCAGTACCTACTGCAACCTACATCTTTCTGAATCTGCTTAGTGTATTCATCTCTTGGTCTCCCTCTACGATTTTTACCCTCCACGCTGCCCTCCAATGCTAAATTTGTGATCCCTTGATGCCTCAAAACATGCCCTACCAACCGATCCCTTCTTCTAGTCAAGTTGTGCCACAAACTTCTCTTCTCCCCAGTCCTATTCAATACCTCCTCATTAGTTACGTGATCTACCCACCTTATCTTCAGCATTCTTCTGTAGCACCACATTTCGAAAGCTTCTATTCTCTTCTTGTCCAAACTGGTTATCGTCCATGTTTCACTTCCATACATGGCTACACTCCATACAAATACTTTCAGAAACGACTTCCTGACACTTAAATCTATACTTGATGTTTACAAATTTCTCTTCTTCAGAAACGATTTCCTTGCCATTGCCAGTCTACATTTTATATCCTCTCTACTTCGACCATCACCAATTATTTTACTCCCTAAATAGCAAAACTCCTTTACTACTTTAAGTGTCTCATTTCCTAATCTAATTCCCTCAGCATCACCCGATTTAATTTGACTACATTCCATTATCCTCGTTTTGCTTTTGTTGATGTTCATCTTATATCCTCCTTTCAAGACACTGTCCATTCCGTTCAACTGCTCTTCCAAGTCCTTTGCTGTCTCTGACAGAATTACAATGTCATCGGCGAACCTCAAAGTTTTTACTTCTTCTCCATGAATTTTAATACCTACTCCGAATTTTTCTTTTGTTTCCTTTACTGCTTGCTCAATATACAGATTGAACAACACCGGGGAGAGGCTACAACCCTGTCTCACTCCTTTCCCAACCACTGCTTCCCTTTCATGTCCCTCGACTCTTATAACTGCCATCTGGTTTCTGTACAAATTGTAAATAGCCTTTCGCTCCCTGTATTTTACCCCTGCCACCTTCAGAATTTGAAAGAGAGTATTCCAGTTAACGTTGTCAAAAGCTTTCTCTAAGTCTACAAATGCTAGAAAAGTAGGTTTGCCTTTTATTAATCTTTCTTCTAAGATAAGTCGTAAGGTTAGTATTGCCTCACGTGTTCCAACATTTCTACGGAATCCAAACTGATCTTCCCCGAGGTCCGTTTCTACCAGTTTTTCCACTCGTCTGTAAAGAATTCGCGTTAGTATTTTGCAGCTGTGACTTATTAAACTGATAGTTCGGTAATTTTCACATCTGTCAACACCTGCTTTCTTTGGTATTGGAATTATTATATTCTTCTTGAAGTCTGTGGGTATTTCGCCTGTCTCATACATCTTGCTCACCAGATGGTAGAGTTTTGTCATGACTGGCTCTCCCAAGGCCATCAGTAGTTCTAATGGAATGTTGTCTACTCCCGGGGCCTTGTTTCGACTCAGGTCTTCAAGTGCTCTGTCAAACTCTTCACGCAGTATCTTATCTCCCATTTCATCTTCATCTACATCCTCTTCCATTTCCATAATACTGTCCTCAAGTACATCGTCCTTGTATAAACCCTCTTTATACTCCTTCCACCTTTCTGCCTTCCCTTCTTTGCTTAGAACTGGGTTTCCATCTGAGCTCTTGATATTCATACAAGTGGTTCTATGTTCTCCAAAGGTCTCTTTAATTTTCCTGTAGGCAGTATCTATCTTACCCCTAGTGAGACAAGCCTCTACATCCTTACATTTGTCCTCTAGCCATCGCTGCTTAGCCATTTTGCACTTTCTGTCGATCTCATTTTTGAGACGTTTGTATTCCTTTTTGCCTGCTTCATTTACTGCATTTTTATATTTTCTCCTTTCATCAATTAAATTCAATATTTCTTCTGTTACCCAAGGATTTCTATTAGCCCTCGTCTTTTTACCTACTTGATCCTCTGCTGCCTTCACTACTTCATCCCTCAGAGCTACCCATTCTTCTTCTACTGTATTTCTTTCCCCCATTCCTGTCAATTGTTCCCTTATGCTCTCCCTGAAACTCTCTACAACCTCTGGTTCTTTCAGTTTATCCAGGTCCCATCTCCTTAAATTCCCACCTTTTTGCAGTTTCTTCAATTTCAATCTGCAGTTCATAACCAATAGATTGTGGTCAGAATCCACATCTGCCCCTGGAAATGTCTTACAATTTAAAACCTGGTTCCTAAATCTCTGTCTTACCATTATATAATCTATCTGATACCTATTAGTATCTCCAGGATTCTTCCAGGTATACAACCTTCTTTTATGATTCTTGAACCAAGTGTTAGCTATGATTAAGTTATGCTCTGTGCAAAATTCTACAAGGCGGCTTCCTCTTTCATTTCTTCCCCCCAATCCATATTCACCTACTATGTTTCCTTCTCTCCCTTTTCCTACTGACGAATTCCAGTCTATGACTATTAAATTTTCGTCTCCCTTCACTACCTGAATAATTTCTTTTATCTCGTCATACATTTCATCAATTTCTTCATCATCTGTAGAGCTAGTTGGCATATAAACTTGTACTACTGTAGTAGGCATGGGCTTTGTGTCTATCTTGGCCACAATAATGCGTTCACTATTCTGTTTGTAGTAGCTAACCCGCACTCCTATTTTTTTATTCATTGTTAAACCTACTCCTGCATTACCCCTATTTGATTTTGTATTTATAACCCTGTAATCACCTGACCAAAAGTCTTGTTCCTCCTGCCACCGAACTTCACTAATTCCCACTATATCTAACTTTAACCTATCCATTTCCCTTTTTAAATTTTCTAACCTACCTGCCCGATTAAGGGATCTGACATTCCACGCTCCGATCCGTAGAATGCCAGTTTTCTTTCTCCTGATGACGACGTCCTCCTGAGTAGTCCCCGCCCGGAGATCCGAATGGGGGACTATTTTACCTCCGGAATATTTTACCCAAGAGGACGCCATCATCATTTAATCATACAGTAAAGCTGCATGTCCTCGGGAAAAATTACGGCTGTAGTTTCCCCTTGCTTTCAGCCGTTCGCAGTACCAGCACAGCAAGGCCGTTTTGGTTAATGTTACAAGGCCAGATCAGTCAATCATCCAGACTGTTGCCCCTGCAACTACTGAAAAGCCTGCTGCCCCTCTTCAGGAACCACATGTTTGTCTGGCCTCTCAACAGATACCCTTCCGTTGTGGTTGCACCTACGGTACGGCCATCTGTATCGCTGAGGCACGCAAGCCTCCCCACCAACGGCAAGGTCCATGGTTCATGGGGGAAGTTACGGTTCTTATACACAATTTTAGTCTAGCATTTATTGACTTTACGTGGCTCTTCCATTTGAAATCATTTCTAATGTATGAGCAATCCTTCCATAAATACTCCATACGAAGTTGAAAATCATTAATTAGACTAGAGAAATATTTCAGTCTCAATTGTGCAACCTCCATTAAATAATCTATTCCACATACAAACTGTTATCTGTCGTTACCCACGCTGTAAATCATGTCCTACGTGTTTTGCTCGCACTGTGTCTTCTTGCTAGACTAACGTAGTATACCCATTGATAATTATTTCCAAGTATTTGTAACACAACACTAACAATAACTGTAACATATTCAAAGACCACAACATTTCAACATGTAAGTAAATTTACTGGTTGACCTTACAGTCTGTTTTTCCGTTTGGAACCATTTTTCCACTTAAATACCACAATGAAGTCGTATGAAATTGTGTGTTTGTACCTGTGTAGTTGTACCCTTTCGTATGACTCCTATTTATTGATAATCGTCAACTGCTAAAAGTGAAGTTTGCAGGTAATAGTGATTACTGACGTGGTGCAAGAACGGTACGGGTCCCACAGCGATTCCAGGCGGCACAAAGAAAGAATGTTTTCTGTTTCTGTAGAGGGCTTGTTTTTCTAGAATTATAATTTGAATTTCGCGACTACAGAAATCCTAAATCAGTTTCACATAACGCTACGTATCTGACGACACGAACATCCTCGCCGAATACAGGTACAATGTTGGAATTGTGTTACACTTCTGTTGGTTCAGACAGAGACAACTAAATAGATAACCTAGGAACTATTTCTTCTCAAGAGAGAGGGAACAGGTCTTCCTTCCACTAGCGATAACGAAATTTCTATTGTTTCGCTGACAGCCAGTCTGCTTCCACACTTTATATCCACCTTTCGTGGCAAACTGGTGCTGAACTTGGACCAACGTTGTTTCCGTGTTCCATAGACACTTAGTGAAATTATGCTCTGCGAAAGTCGCGGAGAAATTCCGTCGCGTGCCGCTTTGTAAATAAAGTTGAGCTAGCTCTTTCTTCCTTTCCGTTCGTCCTTGTTTCGTTAACTCATGAGTTCATTTGCGGTTCGATACAGTTTGTTGCTCCTCAGATGGTGTGACTTTTAAGGAATGAGCGCAGAAAACGATTTTTTAGTGTTTCACTTCCACTAGGTTATATTTTATTACACAGACATGAGTGTAGTAAATCATCTTGCAGTGAAAGACGTACTCTTTGAGGCAGCGTAGTTGTCAAGGCGCTGCACTGCCGTATTGCGCGCGGTTCGGTGACTAGTCGAATGGTTCCTTCAGTCTAGTCACAGTCACTTTTTTTACCCATTCCCGTAAAATCCGAAATATTTCTAATCATCTATTCGACGACAAAACATTCAATGTCAACCCTCCTTTCTTCCTGTTTCGGAGCCAGAAGGCAGACTAATGATCCATAAATGTTAATCATAAAGGTTCCTTAACATATCACCAACGAGACGGTCATTTAGCCGTTATTTTCTGGGAACTGTGACACTGGATCTGCCTGATGGTTCTCACTTGGTTGCAAGCCCTGGCAAAGAATATACATAGACAAGAATTAGCTGCTTTCGCGCTTTTTCGTTATGGTCATTCGCATACTATATACTATACGCTTTAGTATGGCACGCTACTGGCATACATGTCAAACTCATTGATTTTCGACGTTTTTACACCTAGAGTATATTCCAAGCAGCTTGTGAGATATCTTGGATGAATTGTTATAAATTCGCTGGAGAACTCCTTTTCTTTCGTGCATAAAAAGCCTGGTTGGACAGAATTTCGCCACATGAAAGGTTCAAATGCGTCATTCTAGCAGCAGAGTTGAGAAGTCGAATTGAGGAAGAAGAATAATTAACCAAGGAGAAATTACCTGTACCGATAACTGAAGGTTCCAAATTGTTTGACAGTGACAAATGTTTCATATCGTAAATTCGGCTGGAGAATGAAAACACAGTGGTTGATTTTACACGTTGTACTGAAATTAAATCTCAGAAGATGCTATTAATATCAAAAACACAGTCTCCTGGTGGCATCGATATTAATCCAAAGCAGGTATGTGGCAATACAACCTCCTCAGAAAAGCGTATTGGGTCAGCTCCCGTCGCAATAATGGCGTGGGAATTATAGTTCCCAGAGACAAGTTACAAACTGTTCCACAGGGATTTGCTGCCGTTTGGAAATCTCGCATTTCTTGCTATAAGGAACTGTGTCCAAACTTTGTAAGTGATTCGTTCAAATGTTGACGATAATGAACAGATACATTGGAGGATAAAACTGCTAAGCATCAAATTACTCTATAACTAGCTGCACCCTCAACTACATCCCCATATCAGTAGTTTTACTATAATGAGTGTTGGGAACTAAGCAAGCCGTTTTACGTGGAATAGAGTCGACTCCCCTCGTGCATCAGCCTGTTCCCATTAGAATACCTCGTGAAATGGCCACCCGCCGAACTGACCCCACGTACGACCGTGCGGCAAGCCAAACCACTTAGGGGTCGTTTTTTTATATCTTTCTGAAGTAGCCTATTTCTTTCTCAAGATATCTCCATGCCGTATTTCATCGAAATCTCATCGGCAGTTTAATCGTGAAAACATACTACTTTTGTATACAGGGTGTTACAAAAAGGTACGGCCAAACTTTCAGCAAGCATTCCTCACACACAAATAAAGAAAAGATGTTATGTGGACATGCGTCCGGAAAAGCTTAATTTCCATGTTACAGCTCATTTTAGATTCGTCAGTATGTACTGTACTTCCTCGATTCACCGCCAGTTGGCTCAATTGAAGGAAGGTAATGTTGAATTCGGTGTTTGTCTTGACATGCGACTCATTGCTCTACAGTACTAGCATCAAGCACATCAGTACGTAGCATCAACAAGTTAGTGTTCATCACGAACGTGGTTTTGCAGTCAGTGCAATGTTAACAAATGCGGAGTTGGCAGATGCCCATTTGATGTATGGATTAGCACGGGGCAATAGCCGTGGCGCGGTACGTTTGTATCGAGACAGATATCCAGAACGAAGGTGTCCCGACAGGAAGACGTTCGAAGCAATTGATCGGCGTCTTAGGAACACGGAACATTCCAGCCTATGACTCGCGACTGGGGAAGACCTAGGACGACGAGGACACCTACAATGGACGAGGCAATTCTTCGTGCAGTTGGCGATAATCTTAATGTCAGCGTCAGAGAAGTTGCTGCTGTACAAGGTAACGTTGACCACGTCACTGTATGGAGAGTGCTACGGTAGAACCAGTTGTTTCCGTACCATGTACAGCGTGTGCAGGCACTATCAGCAGCTGATTGGCCTCCACGGGTACACTTCTGCGAATGGTCCATCCAACAATGTGTCAATCCTCATTTCAGTGCAAATGTTCTCTTTACGGATGAGGCTTCATTCCAACGTGATCAAATTGTAAATTTTCACAATCAACATGTGTGGGCTGTCGAGAATCCGCACGCAATTGTGCAATCACGTCATCAAACCAGATTTTCTGTGATCGTTTGGGCAGGCCTTGTTGGTGATGTCTTGATTGGGCCCCATGTTCTTCCACCTACGCTCAATGGAGCACGTTATCATGATTTCATACGGGATACTCTACCTGTGCTGCTAGAACATGTCCCTTTACAAGTACGACACAACATGTGGTTCATGCACGATGGAGCTCCTGCACATTTCAGTCGAAGTGTTCGTACGCTTCTCAACAACAGATTCGGTGACCGATGGATTGGTAGAGGCGGACCAATTCCATGGCCTCCACGCTCTCCTGACCTCAACCCTCTTGACTTTCATTTATGAGGGCATTTGAAAGCTCTTGTCTACGCAACCCCGGTACCAAATGTAGAGACTCTTCGTGCTCGTATTGTGGACGGCTGTGATACAATACGCCATTCTCCAGGGCTGCATCAGCATGTATCCTCGCTAACGGAGGACATTTTGAACATTTCCTATAAGAAAGTGTTTGAAGTCACGCTTGTTCTGTTGCTGTGTGTTAGCATTCCATGATTAATGTGATTTGAAGAGAAGTAATAAAATGAGCTCTAACATGGAAAGTAAGCGTTTCCGGACACATGTCCACATAACATATTTTCTTTCTTTGTGTGTGAGGAATGTTTCCTGAAAGTTTGGCCGTACCTTTTTGTAACACCCTGTATAATAATATTAGTCTGAAAGTACGGATTAAACATGTTAAGGGTTGTATGAACATTGTAGTCGTTAGGTTGAACCGTATTTTGTAGAAAATAACAATCAATAAAGGCAATTTTCACAAATATTATAAGATTCAGAAGTCAAATGCAAATAGCTTTCTCAAAGAGTACATAGGTTTTTCAAAGAGCAAATATTTTTATCTTTAATTCGAGTAATATTCTTCAAATCGATAAATATATTGTACTACACACTTTCTAAAGTAGCCTATGCTCTTCCTCAGGACTTTCCATTACCATATTGCATCGAAATCGCTTCTGCACTGTAATCGCTAAAACTTAACAGTGTTACTTCGGCGTTTATAACAGTAGAATCGATCTTAAGAAGCAGACTCAGATACAATGGTTAGAAAACACATTTAAATATAATTAAAATTATTGAACTATATCAAGGTCGATTGGTTTAAATAAATGAGTCTAGTAATCAGCCCCTAGTTACAGCCGGCCGCGGTGGTCTCGCGGTTAAGGCGCTCAGTCCGGAACCGCGCAACTGCTATGGTCGCAGGTTCGAATCCTGCCTCGGGCATGGATGTGTGTGATGTCCTTAGGTTAGTTAAGTTTAAGTAGTTCTAAGTTCTACGGGACTGATGACCATAGATGTTGAGTCCCATAGTGCTCAGGGCCATTTGAACCATTTGATAACGGAACTAGTGAAATTGTTGTCCCTGATATTCACCCACAGCCACGTAATCATGATGATTTTACACCTGACACTTTGTGAAATTCGGACCGTGGGCGCTGTTCGCCTGCTTCTTCAGTAAGTCGTGCCACCCAAGAAGACCATAGGCCATCCCCACTCCAGTTGTCTTCGGGTAGTTCTCCGAGCAAGGGCTCCAAAAGAAAATTCTGACGTGGTTGCAGTAACGTGAAACAATGCCCCTTGGCTGTCTCTCATGTCGCTTTTGTTCCTTCTGCCGAGACAGAAGCGGAATGCCGACGTGATGCAAGAGTGCGGCACTCAAGAGATGTTCTTAGTAGACAGGAGAAAGAACTGAGCGCACAATCTCCCGTAACTGGGGCCATGACACCCGTATCGCTAAAAATAAAAGCAGAGGAACTGCGCTAGCGCAGTGCTCGCCCCGCAGCTCAGGTCCCGGGAGATGACATCCACTCAGACCATGCTATGCAGGTGGATTCACCCCACGTAGTACAGACTCAAGATGTATACCACCAACGACGCCGTCAACTCTGGTTACCAACTGATAAGTGAATGGCCCGAAGATGTCTGAATTTTGCTTGTAATTAATCGTAACGTAACTTCAGTCTGACTTGCTGTCCAAATTCCCCGTTTCAAAGCACCTGCAGGGTGACATCAATGTGACTTTCATTTCGCCTTTCTTCTGTCCTTCGTCTCTTTTTCCTTCTTGCTTGCAACGCCTACCTGTCATGCACAGATGAAACCTTTTTCTATTCTAACCCTGAATATTAACGAAAATTTTAAGACAATTTTCCTTCGGGAAGCGACTCGAAATGTTTTTAACAATGTAAACGGATATGATGTCGTCTATAACATCAACAACAACTGGAGTGCGATAGCATGTGATACACAGGAGGTAAAATTCATCAACATTTGCGCTCCATCAGGGACAGACAACAGACGGGTGTGCGCAGTGTTCTTAAATCATGATGCCGTTCCTCTTTTGGATACCTTCCGTTCCATCGTTCTCATGGCGACTTTAGTTGTGCTGCCGATCAAGCTTCTGCCGATCAACACCCTACGGCCACTGTAACACCCCAATTATAGAACCCATAATGAATACCCTTTTGCTGCAAAAAGAAATAGAAAAATCAATCATCCTGACAGTGATGACAGCTACTGACGACAAAATTTATACTCTTGACAGTTTGATTAACAATAATGTTATGTAAATACCAATGCTTATCATAAAGGAAGTACAGAATGAAGGAATACCATATGATACGAGACAGAAACTTTAAAGAAAGAATTCCAAAAATTATTATTTACGAAGGTTAAAGCTCAAACCATAAACTGACCAAAGGTAACGTTTATCCTAGAAGAGAGTTCTAGCCGCATTGAGCTAAGAGTTCGCTGTGACTACAATTTAACTCGCCAATGGAGATGTTAACTTCACTTCTCTCTTGTACTCTTGCAACAGTAGTTCACATGTTAAACGCTACTAGATTGTTTTAAAACTGACCTGAAGTTTAAAAGTTTTACGGTTGGAAGTATTAGTCAGACGTCGGACTGAAGTAAAATCATCTTTACCATTTAGACAGATAACGGGATAGTTGACATATGTGACAGAAAAATAACTCGTGTGATTGCTGCTTTGTGATGGGACTTAGCGTTAGCGATACTTTATAGTCACGAACATCAAAGGAGACAGAAAGAGACAGATCGCAGACATAAACTCAATTATGAGGCTTAAGAAGGCAACAGATTAACGCAATCACGAAGAACTTATAATTGCGCCGTGTTGTCAGACGCTATCGTCAAAGTCAGAATTGCTGATGCGAACAGACGCAATTCCCTGAATGAAAAATCGGTGTTTCTGCTCAGTGTAGGGACAAATAATGAGGAAGAACAATAAACTTTAGTTCAACTTTAATTCTTCGTGTCGCATACATCATTTAATGAACATTTAAAGTGTATTTGTGGAATTAACTGATTCTTCGGATAACATAAAAGTGAAAAGTGATTTAGTGACAATTTAACTGTAAACAGCAATAAGTTTACACCTAAATACGACGCACTCTGAACATTGCTCAAGGGTATGTTATCTCTGGAAATACGTCGTGTAGTTGTTGAATACGCGACGTAGCGACGCCTTGTCAACGGAATAATAATTAACAACTCAATATCCTCGCAAAAATCATGATCTGACATCGGCATGGGTGATGGATTGATGATTCAAGACATTATATTTTCAACGTTTAAATACCTATTCTCAAACCGGGTTTAAGAACTACAGTCAGCAAGTTCGCGTAAGTTGAAAAGTCTGTCGCGAACACCCAGAGGACTTTTGCTTATCATTTCAGATCAAGGGAGTCATCGCTTATCGAATGGTGCGGCCGCTATAATTTTAAGTGGAGAAGATCGATACACATCGAACACCATTGCTTTAATTACAAGCAAGGGTGGCGCACACATTCCGATGTGCTGCTCCATCAAGACATTCATATCAGTTTTGAGAGACAGTACCCGAAAAGTAACCAAACCGTGCGAGGAGTTTGTTTTTATAATAGATACAGACTGGCGTTATCGTGATCAACGGGCGCCGTTCCACGTCATCTCGACTGGAACAATCATGTCCATCGAGCCGAGACAAAACGATACGTCACGCCACCAAATGTCCAGAACATGTGAAACTCCAAGCTGCCAAAGACCTGCGAGATATATGGCGCTGCCTTTACTCAACTACGACGCAATGTACACATGTTTATAACTGCTGGGCAAGCAGAATAGAAAGCATTTATGTCATCCACCAGACTGCAGGAAAGCTAAAAAGTGTCAAGTTTGTCCCAGTCGCGTTTAGATAACCATTGCGGATTTGCGGTCGTTATACGTCTGCAGGATGGCAGTGCCGCTCCGACTCCCAAAGTTTGGAAGCTCCATATGCGACAGCTTGAGGCGACGGGTTTCCGCAAGAAATTCCAAATTGCGTGGCAGCGTTGCCTGCAAAAAATACTGTTCAACACTAGAATGGCGGACTGCTTATGCAGAACCACAGATTAGAATGGTCGCTCAATGTTACAGTCAGGAGGTAATTTTCTTTACACGGAGACCGCTGGAGATTTACCAGCAACGCCTGAAAGGCGCTGTAAATGCTCCTATGGGACTAAAAGACAGTCTTCGCCTTCACATTCACAGTGAAAGGGCGAAAGGAATCTTAGTCCGAAGTCTCCCATTGTGCGCCCTAGACGACGAAGAACCGTCATCGTATCATTTCGCACGTGAAAAAAGATGGGAGCGTTGAAAGCTTAGCATCTATTACAATGGCAACTGGTGGGCATCTCTTACAGAAATCAGATATCGTCGCACACGTAACAGCCCATTATAGGACCTGATTTCGAGATGTAAAGGGCGATGATGTTGTAATAAATATCCTGTTACCAAATCTGGAGTCCGACATTTCGGACTCCGGCCGCAAAGTATTGAAAGCGGAGGTATCGGTAGAAATCATGAAATCTGTTTTGCAAACATGCTCTAAAGGGATGTTTCCAGGACCTGACGGACTCCCAATAGAGTTTTATCGCGTCTTCTGGGATATCTTTGCAGGAAATTTACAGACATTGTCAACGAAATAATTCGTGGCACCAATGTCTCTGATAAATTTTTTTAAAGTCGAGTTGTACCTGTCCCGAAAATGCAACACACATGCCGTTTTCAATATATCCGACCAATCTCCCTTCTGAACATGTTGTTGTTGTTGTTGTTGTGGTCTTCAGTCCTGAGACTGGTTTGATGCAGCTCTCCATGCTACTCTATCTTGTGCAAGCTTCTTCATCTCCCAGTACCTACTGCAACCTACATCCTTCTGAATCTGCTTAGTGTATTCATCTCTTGGTCTCCCTCTACGATTTTTACCCTCCACGCTGCCCTCCAATGCTAAATTTGTGATCCCTTGATGCCTCAAAACATGTCCTACCAACCGAACCCTTCTTCTAGTCAAGTTGTGCCACAAACTTCTCTTCTCCCCAATCCTATTCAATACCTCCTCATTAGTTACGTGATCTACCCACCTTATCTTCAGCATTCTTCTGTAGCACCACATTTCGAAAGCTTCTATTCTCTTCTTGTCCAAACTGGTTATCGTCCATGTTTCACTTCCATACATGGCTACACTCCATACAAATACTTTCAGAAACGACTTCCTGATACTTAAATCTATACTCGATGTTAACAAATTTCTCTTCTTCAGAAACGATTTCCTTGCCATTGCCAGTCCACATTTCATATCCTCTCTACTTCGACCATCATCAGTTATTTTACTCCCTAAATAGGAAAACTCCTTTACTATTTTAAGTGTGTCATTTCCTAATCTAATCCCCTCAGCATCACCCGATTTAATTTGACTACATTACATTATCCTCGTTTTGCTTTTGTTGATGCTCATCTTATATCCTCCTTGCAAGACACTGTCCATTCCGTTCAACTGCTCTTCCAAGTCCTTTGCTGTCTCTGACAGAATTACAATGTCATCGGCGAACCTCAAAGTTTTTACTTCTTCTCCATGAATTTTAATACCTACTCCGAATTTTTCTTTTGTTTCCTTTACTGCTTGCTCAATATACAGATTGAATAACATCGGGGAGAGGCTACAACCCTGTCTCACTCCTTTCCCAACCACTGCTTCCCTTTCATGCCCCTCGACTTTATAACTGCCATCTGGTTTCTGTACAAATTGTAAATAGCCTTTGGCTCCCTGTATTTTACCCCTGCCACCTTCAGAATTTGTAAGAGAGTATTCCAGTTAACGTTGTCAAAAGCTTTCTCTAAGTCTACAAATGCTAGAAATGTAGGTTTCCCTTTTCTTAATCTTTCTTTTAAGATAAGTCGTAAGGTTAGTATTGCCTCACGTGTTCCAACATTTCTACGGAATCCAAACTGATCTTCCCCGAAGTCCGCTTCTACCAGTTATCCATTAGTCTGTAAAGAATTCGCATTAGTATTTTGCAGCTGTGACTTATTAAACTGATAGCTCGGTAACTGTCACATCTGTCAACACCTGCTTTCTTTGGGATTGGAATTATTATATTCTTCTTGAAGTCTGTGGGTATTTCGCCTGTCTCATACACTCCTGGAAATGGAAAAAAGAACACATTGACATCAGTGTGTCAGACCCACCATACTTGCTCCGGACACTGCGAGAGGGCTGTACAAGCAATGATCACACGCACGGCACAGCGGACACACCAGGAATCGCGGTGTTGGCCGTCGAATGGCGCTAGCTGCGCAGCATTTGTGCACCGCCGCCGTCAGTGTCAGCCAGTTTGCCGTGGCATACGGAGCTCTATCGCAGTCTTTAACACTGGTAGCATGCCGCGACAGCGTGGACGTGAACCGTATGTGCAGTTGACGGACTTTGAGCGAGGGCGTATAGTGGGCATGCGGGAGGCCGGGTGGACGTACCGCCGAATTGCTCAACACGTGGGGCGTGAGGTATCCACAGTACATCGATGTTTTTGTCAGTGGTCGGCGGAAGGTGCACGTGCCCGTCGACCTGGGACCGGACCGCAGCGACGCACGGATGCACGCCAAGACCGTAGGATCCTACGCAGTGCCGTAGGGGACCGCACCGCCACTTCCCAGCAAATTAGGGACACTGTTGCTCCTGGGGTATCGGCGAGGACCATTCGAAACCGTCTCCATGAAGCTGGGCTACGGTCCCGCACACCGTTAGGCCGTCTTCCGCTCACGCCTCAACATCGTGCAGCCCGCCTCCAGTGGTGTCGCGACAGGCGTGAATGGAGGGACGAATGGAGACGTGTCGTCTTCAGCGATGAGAGTCGCTTCTGCCTTGGTGCCAATGATGGTCGTATGCGTGTTTGGCGCCGTGCAGGTGAGCGCAACAATCAGGACTGCATACGACGGAGGCACAAAGGGCCAACACCCGGCATCATGGTGTGGGGAGCGATCTCCTACACTGGCCGTACACCACTGGTGATCGCCGAGGGGACACTGAATAGTACACGGTACATCCAAACCGTCGTCGAACCCATCGTTCTACCATTCCTAGACCGGCAAGGGAACTTGCTGTTCCAACAGGACAATGCACGTCCGCATGTATCCCGTGCCACCCAACGTGCTCTAGAAGGTGTAAGTCAACTACCCTGGCCAGCAAGATCTCCGGATCTGTCCCCCATTGAGCATGTTTGGGACTGGATGAAGCGTCGTCTCACGCGGTCTGCACGTCCAGCACGAACGCTGGTCCAACTGAGGCGCCAGGTGGAAATGGCATGGCAAGCCGTTCCACAGGACTACATCCAGCATCTCTACGATCGTCTCCATGGGAGAACAGCGGCCTGCATTGCTGCGAAAGGTGGATATACACTGTACTAGTGCCGACATTGTGCATGCTCTGTTGCCTGTGTCTATGTGCCTGTGGTTCTGTCAGTGTGATCATGTGATGTATCTGACCCCAGGAATTTGTCAATAAAGTTTCCCCTTCCTGGGACAATGAATTCACGGTGTTCTTATTTCAATTTCCAGGAGTGTACATCTTGCTCACTAGATGGTAGAGTTTTGTCATGACTGGCTCTCCCAAGGCCATCAGTAGTTCTAATGGAATGTTGTCTACTCCCGGGGCCTTGTTTCGACTCAGGTCTTTCAGTGCTCTGTCAAACTCTTCACGCAGTATCTTACCTCCCATTTCATCTTCATCTACATCCTCTTCCATTTCCATAATATTGTCCTCAAGTACATCGCTCTTATATAAACCCTCTATATACTCCTTCCACCTTTCTGCCTTCCCTGCTTTGCTTAGAACTGGGTTTCCATCTGAGCTCTTGATATTCATACAAGTGGTTCTCTTCTCTCCAAAGGTCTCTTTAATTTTCCTGTAGGCAGTATCTATCTTACCCCCCAGTGAGACAAGCCTCTACATCCTTACATTTGTCCTCTAGCCATCCCTGCTTAGCCATTTTGCACTTCCTGTCGATCTCATTTTTGAGACGTTTGTATTCCTTTTTGCCCGCTTCATTTACTGCCTTCTTATATTTTCTCCTTTCATCAATTAAATTCAATATTTCTTCTGTTACCCAAGGATTTCTATTAACCCTCGTCTTTTTACCTACTTGATCCTCTGCTGCCTTCATTACTTCATCCCTCAGAGCTACCCATTCTTCTTCTACTGTATTTCTTTCCCCCATTCCTGTCAATTGTTCCCTTATGCTCTCCCTGAAACTCTCTACAACCTCTGGTTCTTTCAGTTTATCCAGGTCCCATCTCCTTAAATTCCCACCTTTTTGCAGTTTCTTCAGTTTCAATCTGCAGTTCATAACCAATAGATTGTTGTCAGAATCCACATCTGCCCCTGGAAATGTCTTACAATTTAAAACCTTGTTCCTATATCTCTGTCTTACCATTATATAATCTATCTGATACCTTTTAGTATCTCCAGGATTCTTCCAGATATACAACCTTCTTTCATGATTCTTGAACCAAGTGTTAGCTATGATTAAGTTATGCTCTGTGCAAAATTCTACAAGGCGGCTTCCTCTTTCATTTCTTCCCCCCAATCCATATTCACCTACTATGTTTCCTTCTCTCCCTTTTCCTACTGACGAATTCCAGTCACCCATGACTATTAAATTTTCGTCTCCCTTCATTACCTGAATAATTTCTTTTATCTCGTCATACATTTCATCAATTTCTTCATCATCTGCAGAGCTAGTTGGCATATAAACTTGTACTACTGTAGTAGGCATGGGCTTTGTGTCTATCTTGGCCACAATAATGCGTTCACTATGCTGTTTGTAGTAGCTAACCCGCACTCCTATTTTTTTATTCATTATTAACCCTACTCCTGCATTACCCCTATTTGATTTTGTATTTATAACCCTGTAATCACCTGACCAAAAGTCTTGTTCCTCCTGCCACCGAACTTCACTAATTCCCACTATATCTAATTTTAACCTATCCATTTCCCTTTTTAAATTTTCTAACCTACCTGCCCGATTAAGGGAACTGACATTCCACGCTTCGATCCGTAGAATGCCAGTTTTCTTTCTCCTGATAACGACGTCCTCTTGAGTAGTCCCCGCCCGGAGATCCGAATGGGGGACTATTTTACCTCCGGAATATTTTACCCAAGAGGATGCCATCATCATTTAATCATACAGTAAAGCTGCATGTCCTCGGGAAAAATTACGGCTGTAGTTTCCCCTTGCTTTCAGCCGTTCGCAGTACCAGCACAGCAAGGCAGTTTTGGTTAATGTTACAAGGCCAGATCAGTCAATCATCCAGACTGTTGCCCCTGCAACTACTGAAAAGACTGCTGCCCCTCTTCAGGAACCACATGTTTGTCTGGCCTCTCAACAGATACCCCTCCGTTGTGGTTGCACCTACGGTACGGCCATCTGTATCGCTGAGGCACGCAAGCCTCCCCACCAACGGCAAGGTCCATGGTTCATGGGGGAACATGGACTGCAAAATTATCACAGGGTGTCTTACAGTGAAGATGAATCCGGCCATGGACAACCTATTAGCTCCTGTCAAACATGTGGAATTATATGTTGCAATATTTTCCATACAGTGTCTGTATATAGCACATACGGCAGTCCTAAGGACTATATGACGGACAGCAACAGGTGTACAAATATATAACGTTACTATCAAATGTACAGCATATGTACGTGACGTTGGGGCTTTCATTGAGCACACTGGCGACATTGACTCGATTCGCTCCTCTCTCCACCAGTATGAACGCGCCTCTCGAGAAGTGATCGACACTCGTAAAACTGCGCTATTTCCTTTGGGACTTCGCGGCGCTGATGTCGCTCTACCATGGTACCGCATGGTGAGAGATCACAATATGTTGGGCCTAGATGCATTTGCGTGCCGACAACAAATGCAGGGACAAAACTGGACAAGGCCACTCAGTTCCATCAAGAGCGTATGCAGGAAGCCACACAAGTCGTCGGTTGCTAAATTGCCACCAAAAACTGACCGTTTCAAGACCCTGATTCTCTCCAAGGCCTGGGATCTCGCCGACCTCTTAAGTGCGCCGAGGCAGTTTATTGGGTCCTGTGGAGGCAGGAAACTTTTAACATACTTGCAAAAACCTGCGTCTTAGACACGTCACCCGGGGACCTCGGACTTGCTGACTTTTTGCGTAAATGCTCGGCACTGCTTACTTCACCGCCCAGCCTCCATACAGGCCAGCAACCAGGATGGAACAACAGCAGGACTGCTTGCAATGCAGTCTGCTGTTCCTTGCATCAGGGACGCCCGCTTTCAATGCTCCTCTATGCCCTCACCCTGGAGCCACTTCTTGACACTTGTCAGGATACCTTGCAGCAATACACGTTCTGCTGTCGTGTCTA
The DNA here is from genome assembly GCF_023898315.1 of Schistocerca nitens. Taxonomy (NCBI): domain Eukaryota; kingdom Metazoa; phylum Arthropoda; class Insecta; order Orthoptera; family Acrididae; genus Schistocerca; species Schistocerca nitens. The sequence continues at coordinate 705,145,758 of NC_064617.1, read as the reverse complement.
TGCAGACGACCTGTTGCTGCTGGTACGGTCATGGGAAGAGACCACAAGCACACTTGATCTGATCTCCATGCACGGGGATGTTGCAAGCAGTGTTTTGGGTGTTTCCAAAGTTATTGCCATGTCCTCAATGAGGTTTTCCACTTTGATGACCGAGATGGAGGGAGTGATGCGGGACAAAGCCAGTTACAAATCACAAACTTCATATTGCTGCACTGGTAGATGTGCTGAAAGATTTACACAAAGCCAGCCATGATATCTGTCTGGTTTGTAGCCCGAAGTCCCTTCCCTCCCCCCCTCCCCGCCTCCACAATGACGAGCTCCAAGACCAATTGCTGTACCACACAAGTGACGAGCTCTGGGAAGAACTGCTGGGCAGTATGCTACCTGTGATTCACTATGTGGTGCAATGAGGGGTCTTCCTGCCACACGTATCTCGAGGGCAAGTCCTTACGACCACTCACCGCAATCAGTGACACGTCAGTGCAATTATATGAACCTTTGTCCTGATGAGATCATTCTGAACAGCATTCCAGTCAGAGAGCTATCATTTTCAAATATGCCGGACGTTGGGGTTCGCACACTGTCCATACTTCTGCTACACACTGGTGACAGTCAGGACTGGTAAGATTTGTGGTGTTTGATTTCCATGGCACATGACTGCGCCACACTGCATGCTGTGGGAGGAGTGTGTTGCTGACGTTTTCACAGTCGGCCGAGAATGCCAACCGCCAACGTTCTGCATCTTGGATAGCATCTACGAGACGTAAATGCTATCCAGGTGACTCGCACAATGGCCGCCTGCATCGCCATGGCGAATCTCCCAAGTGTCACAGAGGAAAATCTAGCGGACGTGAAAGCACAGCTCCTGGCAATGGTTGACGTGTTGTTGTTGGTCCTTCCGATGTAAAACATAAGTGAAGTCGCCGCCAAGCAGACAATGTTCATAGCGGCCAAGAAAGAGAGGAGTGATCTCCTCAGGGAAAAATCGAGCTCTGTCCCTTCTACGGCCACATCCAGACGAGGCGTACATTTTTACAGTATGGGTGCCCATCCTAAGACGTGCCATAGTCCTCGCGGATGACATGTACACGACATCTTCAACTAATATGCCCTCACGAACGTACGTGGCTACTCCGTGCCAAAGGTCGTCGTTGGGAGAGGCATAAGAGACGTAATGGGCCACATCCAGCAGGGTGGACAAGGGTACAGTGTCCGGAGCCCAAATCATTGCCTGTAGACGTTGTAGATCTACATGGGTCCTAATGTTGTTCATGTTAATCGTAGCCGTAGACGGCCGCGTGGGGAAATTTCACCAATAGGCAACAGGAGGGGGGCAGGCGGTAGCGCCGCTCGCCGGGTGTCCATATAATCTACTGCTGTCTTCATGCGTGTATTGCTCCATCGCAGGTGCCGCAGGAACCTTTGCAGGGTCCAGTGCATCTTCGACGTCGTCGCTCCATGCTGTTGGTGTCGGCGCCTCAAAAGTGTCCATACGACCCAACGCAAACACAGCCGATGGCGGCGGCAGAACAGCCAAGCCGCCAGAGTGGTGGAGTTTTTCCAGATCGTCGGTTTACGCAGTTGTCACTGCTGCTCCGTGTGCCAAAGTAACATCGTGGTTCTCTTCATCTTGAGAAACCACCGAGGTGTCACCAGGTCGATAGGTCACTGAATCTAGGATGGGAGAAGGCATCCTAGTCGGGGATCGTATGGCATCACTGCTTCATTGTCGGAAGACGGGAGACAATCCAGACGTTCCTACAGAAAAACCGTCGTACTAACGATGAGCATCGAAAGTTCCATCCAAGCGTCGGGCACCGTTTCGGCAGGAATCGATGTGTTAGGAGGAGGGAGGGATGCCGGCGTCTCCGCTGGACTTCGCAGAAACGCGTGCCACTTGTGACAGTGGCTCTGATCGTTGCTGAATGGTGGGCGGCGAAGTGAGGGCGGCGAAGTGAGGGCCGCGTGGGTGACAGCCAGTACCTTTGGTAGGGTCTCTCTCTGCGTCTTAGCGGGCGGCAGTTGCGCGATGCTCCGTCCAGTCATTCGAAACGGAGCTGACCGTCCTTGCCACTCTCAAAGCAGGTCTCGGGTCGACCGTTCGAAACGGGGTATATAGTGAACTCATCCAGCGCTCTGCTGCCTGACAGTGAACCACGCCAGAGAGCCTGAAGCGCGCTATGACTTCTTCCGCGGACAGTTCGAAAGGCAACTAAAACACGCAAGTTCGAATGCGCCACCGTGACCTCGCCGACTTTCCAGTCAGCTTGACAAAACCATAGGCAGTGTTGAGCAGGTTTCAAGATCCTGCCACACGATGTGTTGTCAACTAAGAATGGAAAAGTGGATTTCCCAATACATCCGATGGTGGTATCTTCACCTCATCACAGAGGAAGCGTTCTACATCCAGCGGTTTTGGCGTGCATATCCTTTGTTAAGGCTGAATCTAAATTTTGCTCTCCAGAAATTGTTGGACATGTCCCTGATCACAAGCAAGTGGAGTTGTAAGCACGCACAGTAAACAAAACAGGTTGTGAGTGTCGCAGGCGGAAACAGCGCGCATCCACACTGCTCGGCTTCTAAAGCCAGACTGCCCTAATACAGGCGTCAACCGCTAGTCGTTGTAGTAATTGTACCGACGTGGATTTCTTACGTGTCAACCGTTTCTACGTGCTCGAATAATGATTTTCAAAAGAAATGATACGAAGAGTTAAACTGCAATGAATCTTAACTTATACTGTATCCTAACTATTACATTGCTACTATCTGACTATGCACACAACAAGCTTAAGCTCCACAGGCCGCTAGAATTATGGTACTGGCCATTCTCAACTTGGGCATGCACAATGTTCTTGGATTCTAAATTATTTTGGCTGGACAGCCTTATTGCCTCTCATTGAACACTGTCTTGTTCAGTAATGGCACAGTCTTGTCTTTTGGCTATAAAATGCCGTTGGTCTGTAACGAGTTGATAACTGTAAAGGAATCTAGCTGTACGTTTCCAGGATTTCAGATGATTGGCAGCCGACCTCAAAACGGCTGCTAGCTTCTCGTGCACATGCTGATTTAATGGTAGTCATGGACAAGTGCATCATGCATTGTTAGTTGTCAAAATACACGTTCCACATTGGGCCAAATTGCTCATAATCTATAAGTGGTGATCAAAACGCTGCAGTGTATATGCAACGTAACGCCATTCCGATGCGGGTATATAAGCATCGGTATGTTAGTAATTGATTAACGTGGCGTTCGTGTCTGTCCGATCTACGTGCGGTAAATGCGAAAACATGAACTACGGTAGTTTTACTACCAAATGCGTCCAAACCTGATCAACGTACTGTTATTCTGTTCTTTGCTGCCGATGGACAAACACAAGTAGACATCCAAGGGGAATGAAGAATGTGTATGGGTCAGCAGGTCTGTCAAGAACTGCCGTTGTAGATTCGTGCCCGAAGTTCCGTACTCGTCGTGATTCGACACAAGACGGCAGCTGATTTGGGAGTCCAGCCCCATCGAACTGACCGGGTGACGCTCGTGCACCCGCACTATAATACTGATCTCCCAATCAGTTATCACGCCTTCACCTTCGCTGCTTTTAAAAGAGGCCCTGAAGGGTTGACGATTTCTGTCGGATGAGGATGTGCAGCAAACAGGTGAGGACTTCGTCATGCAGCAGGACACGGCGTTTTACCAAACGGCTGTCTTCAGCTTGGTGGGTCGGTGGGAGGATTGCCTCATTGTTCACGGCGATTTTTCCTGAAATGGTTCAAATGGCTCTGAGCACTATGGGACTCAACTGCTGAGGTCATTAGTCCCTTAGAACTAGTTAAACCTAACTAACCTAAGGACATCACAAACATCCATGCCCGAGGCAGGATTCGAACCTGCGACCGTAGCGGTCTTGCGGTTCCAGACTGCAGCGCCTTTAACCGCACGGCCACTTCGGCCGGCGATTTTTCCTGATTGGCATACCTATTCTAGAGTGTACGGCCATCGAACGTACACTTTTTGATCGCCGCTTACAAATATTTTATCTAAATGCACATGAAAATATATAATACGTTTCGAAAAAAATAGTGTGAGAAGTAAAACAAGTCAGTGGGAAAGGTCGGAATTTTTACCTATGGTGCCATCGTTTCATCTGTGGAGAAGCATAAATGTATGTTTTATTAAACAGAGTGTATTTAATTTTTGATTAATCTGCTCTGAAATTTTATACTTCTGATTATAATACTTCCAACGTAAGTTTTTTTAATACTATTCTTACTCTCCAGAATGTTGAGAAGTCACGACATTTAGGTGTCCGAGTACTTGTTACTCTCCTGGAAGTGGTTGTGTGTGTAGTACGGCTGCTGAGATGGTGACGTTTCCTGCATTATATTGATGACTGATATAGTCTAACCATTCTTACTGTAACAAAGTTAGGGTACCATCAAATGCATAGATATCATATCTTCTCCACAATGTGAACAAACGCCTCTCAGATTTCCAAAGCAATATCTAACGACGTTATATGATCGCGTCGTACATAAATGTTCCGTCATGGTGAGTTGAATATGGCAGTCATCTCCAATTCGAAAGATCCATTCTATGTGCTGTTTTGGACAGTCTTCAGAACAAAACTCCTGGGCGTTGAGCGTCCGTAAGCTCCTACAAAAGTCCTCTGTCCCTTCTCTTTCCCAGTAGACCACATTTGTGTGCTGTGGTTCCACTATCGTTGGGAGTGCAATAATTATACAGCAAATGTCCGTAGTTTGCTTCCGGTAACAGGGCATAATGTGTAATATTGGTGCCACAACTACGAGAGCTACGTCTTTAGACCTTACGACGAACCAAGGACCTAGCCACAGTGCCAAGGTCTCACTGGTCTCAATGATAGGTGCAGTCACAACGGAGGTTCGTCTGTGGAGAACCTGGACTAACATGTAGTTCCTGAAGAAGAGCAGCAGCCATTCCATTAATTACAGGGGCAGCAGTCTGCATGAGTGACTGATCTGGAATTGTAACATTAGCCAACATGGACATGGTGTGTTAGTACTGCGAATGACTGAAAGCAAGAGGTAACTATTTCCTGAGAACATGCAGCTGTATTTTTTATGAGTGGAGAGAAATGGTTCAAATGGCTATGAGCACTATGCGACTTAACTTCTGAGGTCATCAGTCGCCTAGAACTCAGAACTAATTAAACCTAACTAACCTAAGGACATCACACACATCCATGTCCGAGGCAGGATTCGAAACTGCGACCGTAGCGGTCGCTCTGCTGTAGACTGTAGCGCCTAGAACCGTATGAGTGGAGAGAGACACCAAAAAATACTTAATGTAGAGTAATGAAATTTCTGAAACACATTTGTCTAGGTAACACATTTAAGTGATAAACATATCAAGATCACAGGTTAATGAAAGTGCGACATAATTCATTGCAAATGTGAAATTCTGGTACAATAATAACCAGTGTTGCCCCATAATGTTGTAATGTTGAATGCATGCATGCAAAGGTGCATGCATTGCTTTGTACCGGTGCCGGATGTCAGTTTGTCGGATGGAGTTCCATGCCTGTGGCACTTGGCCTGTCCATACAGGAGCGTTTAATGCTGTTTGAGGATGACACTGGAGGTGTTGTCAGATGATGTACCCTATATTCTCGATTTGAGGTAGACTTGATGATCGGGGGGGTCAAGATAACACGCCGACATTCTGTAGGGCATGTTGGGTTACAACAGTGGTATGCGGGCGGGCGTTATCTTGTTGGAAAACACCCCCTGGAATGCCAATCATAAATGGCAGCACAAGAATGACGTACAATTTTGTAGTCAGGGTGCGTGGAATAACCACGAGAGTGATTCTGCTGTCATACGAAAACACACCCCACACCGGCTTCATGTGTAGCTCCAGTGTGTCTACCACAAAGACAGGGTGGCTGCAGGCCCTCATCTGGCCTCCTTCTAACTAACACACAGCCATCACTGACATCGAGGCAGCCCCAGCTTTCATCAGAAAATACAACAGACCTCTATCCTGCCCTCCAATGAGCTCTCACTTGACACCACTCAACACGCAAATGGCAGTGGCTTGGAGTCAGTGGAATGCACGCTCCGGGGTGGGATCTGGATCAGAGCTGTCTTTGAAGTAATCGATTTGCAACATTTTTTGTTTCACTCTGCTGCCAACTGCTGTCCATATTATTGCTGGAGATGCAGTACGATGCACCAGAGCCATTCAGCGAATACGATCCTCTTGCCTCATCATAGTGCCAAGTGGTCGCCAGAGCCCGGCCTTCTTGCGACTGTTCCCAGCAATCATCTACAGTGGCTACATTCCTCGTAAGACGTTCTGCAGTATTGGAGAAGGAACATTCTAATTTCCGTATACCTACTACATGATCTGAAATGAAAGTAACGCTAACGACAAAACGATTTGCATCCTCATAATAAGCTACTAGCGCCACTCTTATGGGACTGGCGCCAAGTTGGATATACATTATCTTTCAGATGCAGAGAAACGTCTACGAACACCCTTAGCTGCTTACAGGCATTGACATACGTCAACGCGGACAGATGAAAATGTGCGCCCCGACCGGGACTCGAACCCGGCGGGATCTCCTGCTTACATGGCAGACGCTCTATCCATCCTTTTTTTTTTTTTTTTACTCATTTTGTTCGATATAGTTCGTTGCGTTTGGTCGGGGCGGACGCCATAAGACATCCGTTCAAATTGATCCTTGGTTCCTTGACTCAGTTTTTTTATTACAGAGAGCACGCAGCCCTCTGACCGAACACGCTGAGCTACCGTGCCGGCTTCCATCTGAGCCACCGAGGACACAGAGGATAGCGCGACTGCAGGGATTTATCTCTGACACGCCTCCCGCGAAACCCACATTCTCAACGTATTGTCCCGCACTACATTCGTAGTGCCCCCGCTCATTATACTCATTACTCGCGGCGTGTTGCCTATTTCCGTAAGAGTTCGGGCACTGTTTGTGGATTCACACAGAAGAAGAAGATGGTCAATGGGCCGGTGAGCCTTAACTATATTTATACTAAGATGGTGTACCATCTTAGTATATCTCTACGAACTTTCATTTATGTCGCATAATTCCTAGGTGTCGTGATTTCTTACCGCCAGTGCATATCTTCAGACTGAAGGAAACATCAAAAAAAATTTTGAACTTATTTTACTCCATCAGTTCCTAAAAACTAAGACGGGATGTCTGAGATGCGGTCAATAGTAGAGCTCGGTTCTTTGCATCCAAATAGGAGCCGGAAATACACTGCTCTGCAAAACTTTACAGCGAGATGGGTCGAGTCACATAACGTTTTAACTACTCCGTATAAGTGAATGAAAGTGTTAACACATGTTGCCAGAGGCCTCTCAGCAGTACACAGAAAATTGGACATCGTACGGTTTGATGTCAGTATTACTATAGCGCCAAATGGAGCTGTCCCAGCAACACGAGTCAGATGAAGGAACGGGAGAAGGTAGTGGGTGTGTCAACCAGCGAGCAGCTATGGTGTTCTTTAATGCAAAATGGTCCGGAGAAGATATTTGGGTAGCTTCTTATGGGGAAGTGTTATCGGGAAGAAGGATGAAGTCTGACGAGCGTATCCCGAAAGTCTGGTACTGTTCAAGTATTGTATCACGGGCATAGAGGCGTTTCAAACCAAAGGCGCTGCTGTCCTAAGGATAGCAAGTGGTCGACGACGGTCAGTACAGTAGAAGATGACCGCTACATTTTGCAAGAGGCAAGGAGTGACTCCACGTCAAATGGGGAGATGCGATAGCAGCCAAATTTAACAGAACTGCAAGTCAGGCAATCTTACTGTCCAAAATGGCACGAGAATGCATGGGGGTGGTATCTCGTCGGAAGACCAGTACGAACCAAAGGCGCTCTCATCCACACATGGCAGCCCCTTTTCCGGTAGTGCCATTAGCATAGGGACTTGATGAATGCGAAGTATTCCCCCGGTCTTTTCTCAATCTTAGTAGTGATTCTGGATCTACCCTCATATAACGACAGACGGGAACACGTAACGCACCAAGTAACGTTGTCCAACATGATCGTTTTGGTGGCTCATATGTTATGATGTTGGGAGGCATAATATTACATGGGTTTCATGGGCGTACTGACCTCCATATATTTGAGCGTGGTAATCTCACAAGCTGACACTGTGTACTCGTTCCCAGTGTGCGTCTTTTCAAGCGTGCATTCGGCTGTGACTTTATTTTGGTAGATGTTAATGTGAGATCGCATCAAACAGTGCAAGTGGACGATCTCTTGGAACGATAGGATACTCGGAGAATAAACTTTCCTGCTCTTGCCCTCACCCCCCTCCCTCTCCACCATCACACCCCACCGCGGTTTAAAGCATATTGATCACGTGTGGGATGCGTTGCAGAGACTCGATGAAGCACTTAAACATGCACAAACATCCGTCCAACAATTTTCAACCGCGCTGGTGGAGGAAAGGAACGCCCTACCACAACCAGCATGGAAGCCTCTTGCAGGGCGTGCACTGCTGCGAGTGGTAATCACACATCTAATTGTGTAAGGCCCAACAAATATCCCCATCACTTCAGCGTTATTACTGTTTCTGAATAAAAGTGTCATTTGTGTTCGTCTCATTTTGTATTTCATTCAGTTACTTCCTGTATTAGTTCCTTGTATGTATGGACCGAGGTTCATCGAGATATGTTATTTCGCAGTCACACATCGTGCGAAAATTACTGTCGTTCTTTAAGTTTGAACAGCAGTGTATTTGGATGCAATTTCAGTCCCGATATTTGCTTTAGAACCAAGAGAAACCTCCCGAAACTTTTGTCTGGACCGGGGATCTGATGCTATTTGTAATCAGTATCTGGTAAATATTACCCATACAGAAACATAAAGGTCTAATTTTTGCAGGGATATTAGTTTGTATTTGTAACAGGTCAAACAGTACAAGTTGCTCGGTATGTGCTGCAGTGAACCCGCTGCGCAACTGTCTGTTGTGTGACAGGGATGAGAGGACCCATGAAACAAAACTCTGTTAGCACACTAATAATGTAACGATATCATGACGTCACTGACATATGCGCGCAGTGAAATGAGTCTACATTCTCTCTCTCTCTGTCTCTCTACATTATGCAGCAAGTTAACAAATTAGTGCGAATGTTATTTACAAAAGGAAATTAGTCCGCCACGGCTTTTAATAGTTGAAAATATATAATTACTGCACGAATTAGCGCTTCCTGCCCATTTGTGGTTTGTGCAAGCAAAACGACTCGTATTGTAGCCCGGCGAAACGTAAAGTGAGATTAACATTACTCATTCATGAAATAAAATACTGATCAACACACGCAAATTTGGTTTCAGTGCGGTACTACCTTAATGCGTGGGTTTTGTTGTAAATCTGATGCTGTAACATTTTTACACAACAGGTACTAGTTCACTTACTATATTTATCAATCTTATCTGTGAGTTACATTATTTACGGTATAATTTCTTACCACAGTAATTAGTAATTGTCTTGTCTACCACAAATATTCTACAAAAAATGTCCAATGAAGGCGTTGCGTTAAGTAGAGTAGCACTGACAAGGGAACCTCCCCATCGCACCCCCCTCAGACTTAGTATATGTTGGCACAGTGGATAGGCCTTGAAAAACTGAACACAGATCAATCGAGAAAACAGGAAGAAGTTGTGTGGAACTATGAAAAAAAGAAGCAAAATATACAAACTGAGTGGTCCATGTGCAAGATATGCAACATCATGGATAGCGTAAGCTGAGGAGCGCCATGGTCCTGTGGTTAGCGTGAGCAGCTGCCGTGCGAGAAGTCCTTGGTCCAAGTCTTCCCTTGAGTGTAAAATTCAATTTCTTTTTTCAGTTTATGTGACAAACAAATCACTTTTTTGGGAGTGATTATCACATCCGCAAGAAAACCTAAATGGGGCAAGGTAGAAGAATCTTTTTACCCATTCGATAAGTGTATAAGTTAGGTGGGTCGACAACATATTCCTGTCATGTGACGCAGATGCCGTCACCAGTGTCGTATAGAATATATCAGACGTACTTTCCTGTGGAGAAATCGGTTGACTTATGACCTTGCGATTAAATGTTTTCGGTTCCCATTGGAGAGGCACGTCATTTCGTCTGCTAATCGCACGGTTTTGCGGTGCGGTCGCAAAACACGGATACTAAACTTATTACAGTGAACAGAGACGTCAATGAACCAGCGGACAAAACATAACTTTGCGAAAATAAAGAAAGTAAACTTTTCACTCGAGGGAAGACTTAAACCAAGGACCTCTCATTCAGCAGCTGCTCCCGCTAACCACAGGACCACGGCGCTCCTCAGCTTACACTATCCTTGATGTTTCCTATCTTGCGCATGGACTACTCAGTTTGTATATTTTGTTTATTTTTTTCATAGTTCCACACAATTTCTTCCTGTTTTCTCGATTGATCTGTGTTCAGTTTTTCAAGGCCTATCCACTGTGCCAACTTATAACTAAATCTGAGGGGGGTGCGATGGGGAGGTTCCCTTGTGAGCTTATTTCTTTGTAGTGAAGATATAAACTGAGACTCTTCTGAAATGCACGAAATATCTGGAGAAGGTTCAGCAGTTGTTCTGTCCAATACCCTCACAAGGAAAGAGAGTTTAATTAAATATAAATCATGTTTCCATACACGGAGTCGGACAGTTTAAGGAATCACGAGTAGGTACGCTCCTGTAAATCAGTTAATTAGAAAGTCGGCTTAATTAATCAGTTAATTAATGCGTTAAAAGCGAAGCCTGTTGATATTCACCAACCAATTAATCCTCAAAATTCACAATGAAAAGGAAATCTGTAGAACGTAGGGGCCGTTGCTTTCAAATTCAAGCTGTAAATCTCTGACACGTAGGAACACTAGTTCCTCCCGTATTCAGAGAATTGGAACCTCTAGGTTCCCCAGCCTCAGCGCCTAAGATCGAGCTGCCTCACCGTCCGAAAGGGGTAGTAACCCTTACAATTGCCCCATCCAGTGAAGATGGCTGCAGGAGGAGGCACATTTCTGTGTTGCATCAGCGTTTAAAAAACCACGCAGACTGTCTAAGGGCGTCATGTTTGTTGCAGTTATTGGCCAGCTTCACTTCATTGTGGCAGTTGCTGCCGTTTATTGTACAAGTGTTTCATTCCATCACTTTGGAAGCAACCACGTGTTGTAGGCTCAGTCAGCTTTACTTGTTCCGTGGTAGAACGCTTGTGGCAATTTCGGTCGCGGTTGCACTTTGAGCATCGAGCATTAACGTTCCATCTACGCTAATGCTGTAAGCTTTGTTTTGGTGCCCCTGGCTATGTATTCGTACTATGTGACACATTTCTTTTGTGATACCCATTTTGCAGAATTAATCTTTCTCCGATTACCACTCTATCTCTCTCTCCACTGTTGCCGCTGGTCCACAGCTACTCCTTTATTCTACAGGTAGACGGCAGCTTACCATATAACCTAGAATTGTGCGTTGGGTAAGTTCCATTCTTTGTGACAAGACTACCTCACTGTTATTGTGTTTTATCGTAAATATATGTAGTTTATTTTCAAATCACTGTCTTACTGATTTGTAGATTCCCCCACCCCATCACGTTTCCTTCTTTAATTAAGTTACTAATTTAGTTAGCCCTCCAAATAATAGCAGGACACAGAACACATGCCCTTACTGTCAAAGGTACAGGACAACATGTCATAACAGAAAAAAAATTGAGAGGTTCCAAGTACATAGGACCTTTTACCATGATATATCGCCCAGTTGAGAAAGCAAAAGGCGCAACTGCTGAGTAACATTTACTATTCATCAGAAATGGAAAATAAAGTATACTATTACACGTATCCAAATGAGAGGTCGTTTTAGGTGTGATAGGGCACCTCTCTGTCTGAAAGACGTTTATGCTCCAGAAGAGGACAGATATGAGGCGACTGACATCTTTCATGAACATTGACAGCAGGCCTATTAGCGCAATAGACAACACCATCTTTTCAACAAAATTCTCTCTGTTTTTAAGCTGAGACACTACGAATAAGACACTCGATCTGAGTCTGCCATCGTCATCAGACGTTGAAATCACAGATTGCTTGACCTGGTACGGTGTTCTACTTATACAGCACCTTCTGGAACCTTCCAAAGTGGACCGATGTGATGCATGCACGGTAGCAAGTTGGATTGCTCATAGCGGCTCCACGTTCTGTGCCGGGAGTGAATGACGTCATGTGGCACAAGGGAACGGCACCACATCTCACTTCAATCTTCAAGCATCCATCTTTGGTTTCGCTCAATGTCTAAAGCCTTACTAAGTTTTTACCATTGCTCTCTGATAAAATAGTTTCAATTTATTCTGATTTCGGATTTCCAATGTTATTACATTTGAACGAAAACACGCGTCTTTTGTAATTGCATTTTGTGCCCGTTTTCTAGGCAGTGTTCATCAATTGGCGACTTACCATGTTTCCTTCGCCCTCTCAGCAACAGCACTGCCACATCCACAGGGGACACCATACTCGCCAGCATCTCGAATATCTTTGGCACCATTAATGGAGTGTGAAATATCTCTTACCTTGCTGGCAGGGCAGAGCACTGGTCTCAGTCCATGTCACTTCATAGCATTTTCTGTCTTGCTAGTCGTTGCTCCACAGTATGGAATGAATGCCGCTGGTCTGGCCTCTTCAGCTGATTCACGAGGCATCTTTTGTTGGAGACACCTGGTAACTTTCGCAGTTTCTCCCTTCATGTAACCATTTTCCCTAAACACGCGCTTAAAATGCTGAAATTCAGACAGTAGATGGTCATTGTCAGAAATATTTTTTCCGTGTGGCCTAATGTATCCACAACCGCTTTCTTATATACAGGGTTTTGAAAACTGTTGGCGTTTACCAACCGGTCCTGTGTGTAGATTCCCTGTAAATTGAATGAGGCAGCCGGCTGCTTGCCTCTCGCTCAGCTGAAACATCCAGTGAACGGAAGTTTGCCATCCCTCTTCATTTCGACAGTAAATTTAATATTTAAAGTGTTCACGTGGTCAACGAATTGCAACGTGTATTCTCACCATGCGGCCAAATAAGAAATGTGTCGCCAGCATACTGTAGGAAGCAGGATAGGTGCAGCCTCACAGTGTTCAAAGCTTGCTCTTTGAAGTGATCATTGAAGGAGTTTGTGACAGCTGGAGACAGGAAGACAGCAGTAGTGTTTCAAAGAGAGAATGAGGACAGACTCGACTCGACTCGACTCGACTTGACCTGACTCGATTCCACTCGACCTGACCCAACATGACCCTACCCTGCGCAACCTGACCTGACCCGATCTGACCTGACCTGACCCGACCCAACCCAAACCAACCCAACTCGACCCCACTCGACTCCACTCCACTCCCAACCCTCCTGGCCTATTGCTGGATATGTGTGCACTTTTGATTTGGCAGGAATGTTATGAACACAAGGTCACTTCTTCCAGAGAGAGAGTAATATTGCACTTTTCCTAGGGAGAGAGAGTATGAGTGGACTTTTGACTTACCCCCCTCCCATTCCCTCTGCTTGTACAAATTTTCACTCAACGATACAACATGTGGGGGTTTTTGTAACTGCTTCGAAGACATCTGCATTACACCATCCAAAATTGCATCGTATTGGTGGAAAACCCTCTGCCAAACTCTCAAATCGTGTTGTCTCGTTTTGGTAACAGTACAATTCCACTTATGACTAACAGTGCCACCACTGCTAGCCATAGTCTTCTATCAGCGTGCTTACAGAGACACTGTCATGAAGCATCTGCAGCAGCAGCAGCATTGTACACTCCTGGAAATGGAAAAAAGAACACATTGACACCGGTGTGTCAGACCCACCATACTTGCTCCGGACACTGCGAGAGGGCTGTACAAGCAATGATCACACGCACGGCACAGCGGACACACCAGGAACCGCGGTGTTGGCCGTCGAATGGCGCTAGCTGCGCAGCATTTGTGCACCGCCGCCGTCAGTGTCAGCCAGTTTGCCGTGGCATACGGAGCTCCATCGCAGTCTTTAACACTGGTAGCATGCCGCGACAGCGTGGACGTGAACCGTATGTGCAGTTGACGGACTTTGAGCGAGGGCGTATAGTGGGCATGCGGGAGGCCGGGTGGACGTACCGCCGAATTGCTCAACACGTGGGGCGTGAGGTCTCCACAGTACATCGATGTTGTTGCCAGTGGTCGGTGGAAGGTGCACGTGCCCGTCGACCTGGGACCGGACCGCAGCGACGCACGGATGCACGCCAAGACCGTAGGATCCTACGCATTGCCGTAGGGGACCGCACCGCCACTTCCCAGCAAATTAGGGACACTGTTGCTCCTGGGGTATCGGCGAGGACCATTCGAAACCGTCTCCATGAAGCTGGGCTACGGTCCCGCACACCGTTAGGCCGTCTTCCGCTCACGCCCCAACATCGTGCAGCCCGCCTCCAGTGGTGTCGCGACAGGCGTGAATGGAGGGACGAATGGAGACGTGTCGTCTTCAGCGATGAGAGTCGCTTCTGCCTTGGTGCCAATGATGGTCGTATGCGTGTTTGGCGCCGTGCAGGTGAGCGCAACAATCAGGACTGCATACGACCGAGGCACAAAGGGCCAACACCCGGCATCATGGTGTGGGGAGCGATCTCCTACACTGGCCGTACACCACTGGTGATCGTCGAGGGGACACTGAATAGTGCACGGTACATCCAAACCGTCATCGAACCCATCGTTCTACCATTCCTAGACCGGCAAGGGAACTTGCTGTTCAAACAGGACAATGCACGTCCGCATGTATCCCGTGCCACCCAACGTGCTCTAGAAGGTGTACGTCAACTACCCTGGCCAGCAAGATCTCCGGATCTGTCCCCCATTGAGCATGTTTGGGACTGGATGAAGCGTCGTCTCACGCGGTCTGCACGTCCAGCACGAACGCTGGTCCAACTGAGGCGCCAGGTGGAAATGGCATGGCAAGCCGTTCCACAGGACTACATCCAGCATCTCTACGATCGTCTCCATGGGAGAATAGCAGCCTGCATTGCTGCGAAAGGTGGATATACACTGTACTAGTGCCGACATTGTGCATACTCTGTTGCCTGTGTCTATGTGCCTGTGGTTCTGTCAGTGTGATCATGTGATGTCTCTGACCCCAGGAATGTGTCAATAAAGTTTCCCCTTCCTGGGACAATGAATTCACGGTGTTCTTATTTCAATTTCCAGGAGTGTATATCATAATGTAACTACTGTTAGTCATTTCCTCTCTCAATATTCACTGTGTATGTATCTATATGTAAATAATTTCAGTTTCCATTTTTCAACATTGAAGCATCAGGCTACTGATTCATCACTGGCTGATGGAGTAAGACATTCACCTGTTCATGGCACCATCATGTAACCCTTCACGACCTGTTGAGCCACAAATTGCAGTGGAAGTCTACAGGATACATATGATAGGAACACACAGCGATTTATTGTGCCACCTAACTCTAATGTACCGTGTTTGCTAGATCACATAATTTAGCTTTCTGCAGTTCGACATATGTAGAAGTATAGGCTTGCAAGCAGCTTGTGAATGTGGTGTAGTAATCTTATTATTATTTTCTCTATCTCAAGATGGCTCATGTTGTAGTGATCAACTGTCTGTATATCCCTCAGCATACTTTTTTACACTGCACCATGTACTAATCCGCATACATGTACATTATGAAAGATATGTGCAGAAAATTTTTCTGTACATTGACACAAAAATCTAGGCATTTGGTGAGAGTATTAAATGTCATATTACTAGACATGAATTACTCAACAAAAGTATTAAGAAACTTATAATGAATTTTCAAAAACTTCTGAAGTTAATCAGTACATAAAATGTGAATGTTAAAGGCACTGAAGGAATTTTAGAGAAACAAAATATCATGACAAGACAACATATAAAGTGCAAACCAGTATGAGGTAGATAGTATCAGGCAACATGTCGACAAAACAATGTCATTGATGTGCGTAAAACATTCGACAGAAATTATGGCTGGTAAGGCTAGGACATTTGGAATGAGACCATTCTCTCAGAGAAACGCTTAAACCAGTTACTGAATTTATCAAGCAGCTCTCACACATATCCGGTAAGATGGGAAATAAAGAGGAAGGATATATACATAGTATTAACGATTCATTAGGGGCCATAGTAACAACTAGATAGATTGGACATTTGGTTTTAGCTGGGAAGAAGCATCTCTGTTGGGTAAGCACTCTATAAGCTTAACCAAGAGTGCAGTTTATATTGGTAATAAGGAATTTTAAAGAATGCATGGTTTACTGGATCTGACGTTCTCAAAACCGTCAAACCCTGATATCTGTCATAAGGTTTATAAATGAATGGGGAAATACTACATATGGATTTCACGCATATGAAAAATGGGTAAATCATAGACACTAATAGAGGAAAATATAACAATTATAGTGGGAAATATAACAATTATTATTAAACAGGTATTGTTTGTAACACACGCATAAAAGAATGAACAATCAACCCATGGAGTATATATATTATTAAGATCCAGACGAGATAACAGATTGCTTGTGACTGCACACAGCATTAGCTGAAGCAGGGAATCCAGCTCGTAATTTAAGAAGTCAGGCAAACACACACTATTGAATAAGAATCAAGGAAACAGTAATTCTAGAACTACACAAACCAATGTGCAAAACACACCCACATAGACATGTTATAATATGAGGGTTGGGTGATTTATAGCAGGCTGACCTCGTATACATGAACCAATATTCCTGTCAAGTAATGGTTTCAAATAAATTTTAATTGATATTTATAGATATTCCAAATTTGAATGGGTGTTTCCTGTGGAAAGAAAAGCTAGTAAGGAGGCTGCATTTGTGTTTGAGCAGCCGATGGAGTCAGCAATGAGCCACTGTCAAGACAATCTTCAAATCGACTGTGGTGGTGAGTTCCACAACAAAGACTTCAAGACTGGTGGACCGACCTGGGAAACACTACTTCTCAATATACTCTCACTTGAAAGCAAGTATCATCAAACATTTGAGCAGAATTATAAGAAGTCAAATTTCACTGCATTCTAGTCTTCAAGGATCGTAGGTATATCTTGATATTCTCCCACAAATGAGTGGATGGTATAATCAGACTGGTCATCATACAGTAAAAATTAACAAATTGTCATGAATGATAATCAGCTCCTGAATATGGTATACAACTGTATTAAAGTGCAAGACCCTTACGGACAAAAATTTAGTGCAGAGGATTTAGTACATATTTCAAAGTACAAAACAGCATTCCAAAGCTCTTACATGTTTTGTCGACATGTTGCCTGATACTATCTACCTCATACTGGTTTGCACTTTATATGTAGTCTTGTCACTGATATTAGTGCAGGGGATTTAGTACATATTTCAAAGTACAAAACAGCATTCTAGAAATCTTAGATGCCAAATATACATCCTAAACGACAGTAAAGGTGAGGAATTTGCGGGAAGATTTTACACTGAAGGATTATAAAGAAGCTCTGAAATAAATGTTTTCCTCTAAGTTTGAGTCACAAGATGTCGATGGAACGGGCCTTAGTTAAATGGCTTGGTTTCCCTCATTGCACAACAGTTGTGTTGATGCAGGTGATTTGCTGTACAACAGTGCCCACAAACCTAAGCAGCACTACAGTATACTATGAGTCATAGGAGGACTATCTGAAGCGGCAGTGGTATTCTCGAAAAACTACCATTTGAAGTACATGTCCCATCACATAATTATTATGGACATTCAAAAATTTGCAAAGAAACGTTTGGCACACAGTGACAAGGGAATTAATCTCTTGGATTAGGCCTGCAAAGAGCATGATACTACATATGCTACAAATAAAGAGAATGACACAACCAATCAGGTATTAGCTGACAAAGCTAAGGCTATACGTGGAAGAAGAGACATTTGTGCAGGGCACAACATTGCAGGATTTGCAGTTGATAAAAAATGCTTGCCAAACATAAACTGGGTTTAGGAGTATATTTCGAAAAAGTCACGAATGATCGTCGGCGGGGAATCCCATGGGTAGATGCAGTGCCCTCCTGAGGGCGCAGTTCTGCAGCCTCTGACTTTCTGCAGATGCTGCTTCGCCCCATATCCCCAGAGAGGGTATGCATAAGCCATTACTGGCCATATAATCGCCTGATAGACCTTTACTCCTACAGAGCAGGGAAGGGAGCTGGTTGTGCTGAGGACTGGGCATAGGATGGAAATTCTGGCACAGAACTTCCTGTGGACCTCGTCTATGTGGGGTTCAAAAATGGTTCAAATGGCTCTGAGCACTATGGGACTCAACTGCTGTGGTCATCAGTCCCCTAGAACTTAGAACTACTTAAACCTAACTAACCTAAGGACATCACACACAGCCATGCCCGAGGCAGGATTCGAACCTGCGACCGTAGCAGTCGCACGGTTCCGGACTGCGCGCCTAGAACCGCGAGACCACCGCGGCCGGCTATGTGGGGTTTCCGCGTTAGTCTCGGGTCCAAGCTTACACTGAGATACTTGGCAGATCTGCACCAGAGGAGTCGGGATCCATGGACAGTCATGCTCATAAATTAAGGATAATGCTGATACATGGTGAAACAACGCTGTGGTGGGTGGTTTGCGAGTTTAAATCAACTTGGGGTATGACCATGTGGTGCATTTGACCTGCTGTCATCACATGGTGGCGCTAGCAGCAGTCCACATACACATTGGTGCATGTCAGGGTACGGTGCATCGAGTAAGTGTGCAGACGTTTTCAGACGTTCTAATGTTGACTGTGTGTTGAAAATGGCTCAAGAACACATATTGATGACGTTATGAGGGGTAGAATACTAGGGCGACTGGCGGCTGGTCAAACACAATAGGTCGTAACGTAGCACAGGCCCTCAGTATGCCACAACATGTGATCCCAAGATTATGGCAACGATTTCAGCAGACAGGAAACATGTCGAGGCGCTACAGTACGGGACGTCCACAGTGTACAACACCGCAAGAAGACTGATATCTCACCATCAGTGCCCGCAGACGACCACGGACTACTACAGGTAGCCTTGCTCGGGACCTTACTGCAGCCATTGGAACAGTTGTTTCCAGACACACAGTCTGCAGATGACTCAACAGACATGGTTTATTCGCCCAGGGACCTGCAAGGTGCATTCCAATGACCCCTGGTCACAGCAGAGCCCGTAAAGCCTGGTGTCAAGGACACACTACATGGTCATTAGAATAGTGGTCCCAGGTTACGTTCACAGACGAGTCCAGGTATAGTCTGAACAGCGATTCTCGCCGGGATTTCATCTGGCGTAAACCAGGAACTAGATACCAGCCCCTTAATGACCTTGGAAGGGACCTGTATGGAGGTTGTGGTTTGATGGTGTGGGGTGGGATTATGATTGGTGCACGTATTCCTATGCATGTCTTTGACAGAGGAACTGTAACAAGTCAGGTGTATCGGGACATCATTTTGCACCTGTATGTCTACCTTTTCAGGGGTGCAGTGGGTGCCACCTTCCTCCAGATGATGATAATGCACGGCCCCATTGAGCTGCCATCGTGGAGGAGTACCTTGAAACAGAAGATATCACGAATGGAGTGTCCTGCTTGTACTCTAGACCTAAACTGTATCGAGCACGTCTGAGATGCTCTCGGTCGATGTATCACTGCACGTCTTAAAACCCCTATGAGACTTCAGGAGCTCCGACAGGCACTGGTGCTGGAATGGGATCACTTGTTGCTCTTTTACGAGTATACAAGCGAGCAAATTTTTCGGTGTTTTGCGGGCCTGTTCATGATGCTCGTCGCAATTCCTGGTTAGGCGGTAACAAAGCGCGAAAGTGCATGAAATGTCGTTCTTATGCCAACTCCTTGGCATTAAGCTGCAGAGCCCCCACTATGCATCCCCCGACTTTAGGTAACATTCTGAGCCGGGGTTTGTGGCCCTATGCGGTAACCCACATTGGTGTTGATCAGGGTCATAACTGCACTTGAAACCTTGTGGTGTTAACCAAGGTGCAACTGACACTCCCTGCGTGCTGTCTGGTGGACTTACCCAATGCCAGAAGTCTAAGGTAATACATCCTGTTCGCACTCCAACCCCAGGCCGCTGTGTCAGGCCCCAGGGCTCCAAAAGCCTAACCACCATGAGCGAACAAAAAACAACCGAAAAACAACACACAAGGAGGAAAGAGGGTCACCCCCCCCCCCCCAATCAACCCAAATGGAAGGCAACAGAGATGGATGCAGCTCTGACTATGCCTCTTCTGGACACAGAAGACATCTGCATGGACTATTCTGTGTCCACTTCAAACAAATTTGCGGCCCTGCCACAAGATGCTGCTGATCCACCCCGCCCCCCCCCCCTCCCTTTCAGGGGAGGCACAGAAAACCGCTGAACAAAGACTAATACCCCACCCCCCCACTGTTAGCTACTAGATGGAGGGTTACCTAGAACTCCCCAAGGAGCTGAACCCAGGCGTTAAAGGAAAAATACTTGCCATTTACAGAGGTGACGCAGTCAAATTCCAGCTATACTACCCGCTGGATTTTGTCGTAAGATCCCTTAGAAGTTGTGGAATCCAGTACCGTACCAACGGCATCGATCCCAAAAGGATCGTAAAGGCCGTCATCAAAAAGTTGCCGCTATTCGTGGAGGAAGCTGATATCAAACAGGAGCTCATTGAGCTAGGATACAAAGTCCAACTTGTAGTCAGGATGAAGAACCAAGAACCAGATGACCACAGAAGCCCCAACTTCATAGCCAGCATCGTCCAGAGTGAGAACTTCGACGATGTTTACAAAGTAACCAGTTTAGTTTATCATAAGGTCCACATCGAAGCCTACAAAAGACGCGACGGTCCTACTCAGTGTTACAGGTGCCAGAGGTTCAATTACAGCTCTCTCAACTCCAACACTGATCCTGGTTGCGAAAAGTGTGGTGGAAAGCACTTCACCAACCTTTGTCTCAAAACAAAGAAACAAGATCCTAGTTGTGCAAACTGCAAAGGGAAGCACTCCGCCAACTTTCGCAAATGTCCTGCTAGGATTGAAATGGCTAACGCATTGAGAGCCAGGAACAATTCAAGGGTGGTAGCTACGCAAAACCCATCACCCACTCTAAATTCTCGAAACTACCGCAGACTAAGAAAAAACCAAGGAGCAACAGCAACGCAAAGTGCTGCTACCTTCACTACCACACCACCCACTGCCGGCTCCATTGTGGAAACTGTACAACAGGCCTCTGAGATACCTCAGACAGCCGGGAATTTACCATCGAGCGACACCCCCAGTTCACAAGGAGGAGTGGAAACGCTCTCCCAGATCCGTGACATTGCTCGCCTTCTGAGCAATTTCAACCTGCCTAAAGTCATTTAAATCAAAAATGGAGCAGCTTATGTCTGCCTCAGACAACATCTCAAAGTTAATGATCATTGCTTCCACCATCATGTCTTTCTTCAGTGGCCTGTAATCATATGGACACCTTAATCACATTAGTTTGGAATGCCAACGGCATCCACCATCAGAAGCATGGATTAGAAGTTTTCTTAGATGACAGTGGGGTGGATATTGCACGTATAAGTCAGACACACCTCAAACATCATCACAAATTTTGCATCAGGAATTACTGTTGCCATAGGCTAGATAGACTGGTCTGTCCTGGGAGTGGGACACCAGTCTTAGTGAAGATTAGGTTAGCACATAGACAAGTAGTTATATCTCACCTACCTAGAACAGAAGCAACCAGGATAGAGCTAGAACTAAACAAAACTCCGGTCATTCTGATGGCAGCCTATGATTCTCCTGGTACAGCTGTTCCTACACTAGACCTATAGTTACTATTAGGCTTGGGGAGGAGGGTCATCATCGGTGGAGACTTGAACTCCAAACACAGGGCATGGGGTTGTCGAGTTACCACTGCAGGTGGTAGAAACATTCACAATCTCGCTGAACAACTGTATCACATTATGGTAGTAGCCCCCAAGGAGCCTTCACACTACCACACCAACGAGCTCTTCAGACCATACTTCCTGGATAACTACATCGCAAAAAAAAAAAATAAATAAATAAAAACTATCTGTGGGTTTCCAAACCTACAATACATACTGAACTTCCCTCAGACCACAACCATGTGACCCTTGAACTAGCCAGTGCCAGTCACGAGGGCCCAAGAAGGACCTACAGCATGTACAGTACAAACAAGGAAATGTACACCAATCTGGTAGTACGACATTTAGATGAAGTCCCAACCCTAAGGAACAGGAGACAGTTAGAAGACAAAATTGACCACTTCACAAACAACTTTTATGTATGCTATGAAAATTCCACCATGACTACACGCCACCTGAACGGGAACCAAGATCTTCCAGACAAAATTCAAGACTTCTTACATGCTAAGAGGCGCTTTCGTAAACGTTGGCAGGCTTACAGTGATCCCAAAGACAGGAGGATAGCCAACAGTCTTGCCGAGGAACTCAGGGTTCACCTAGCAGAGCACAGAAGTGCCTGCTGGGAACAAACTCTCCACGCAATCAAGAACAACCCACAGAAGTTATGGAGGATAATTAAGGCACGTAGGGTACCTGCCAGGTCCATAAAGACGCTGCACGGGAAAAACGGCATAGTGTATGATCCCACAGACAAGGTTGAGGCCATGGCAAGCTCCCTAGAACTCCAGTTCAGAGAGAACAACATCGTCGACGACGACGCCGACGACCAGGAAGTCACAGTGGAAAGGACCGTACCAAGGATACTGAGACGATCCATCTATACCTCGTTCCAGCCTGTCTGTGCCCAAACAGCCAGTTCAACCATCAAAGGGCTCGGCACATCCAAATCCCCTGGTCCTGATGGTGTCAGGACACTGCAACTAAAAAGCATTCCTCTCTTAGCTACACACTATCTCACTTCTATCTGTAATTCATGTCTCGAGAAAAACCACTTCCCTACCCAATGGAAAACTGCAAAGGTTATCAACATTCGCAAACCAAATAAAAATCTCTTATTCCCCCAAAACCACTGACCCATATCACTCCTAAGCCTCCTAGGTAAAATCTTGGAACCCTTAGTGCTTAGTTCACTGCACACTATCCTCAACAACAAGCGGATTATTATCCCAGACCAATTTGGCTTTCGTGCTGAGCATGGCACCACAACCCAGGCAACCTGGGTGGTTGAGCAGGTCTGCAAGGCCAGGGGTAGAGTGGCAGAGCACAGGTGCCGTCTTTGTGTACATAGAAAAGGCATACTACTCGAGCTCCACCAGTTTGAATATCCCCTCCATATCAATAAGATGATAGGCTCTTTCTTAGTAAATAGGAATTTATATGTTAGCTCTATTAAGCTAATAGAGGCAGGGGTCCCACAAGGCTCACTATTGGGGCCCATATTCTATAGCATCTTTACTAATGATATGCCAAAGTGTGACAACAATCATTTTGCTCCCTTTGCAGATGACACTGCTGTCCACCCTAGCCGTCCTAACCCCAATTACATCGTCATGCGACTCCAAAGGCACCTTGAGGAAATCACTCAATGGTGCGACATTTGGAAGATCAAAATTATCTCCGACAAATGCAATACAATCATGTTCACTCCCAGAAGGAGAGCTCCTAATCGCAAACTCTCAGTCGATGGGCAGGACTTACCCTGGTGTGACATGGTAACCTATTTAGGATTGAAATTCGATCATAAACTACTATGGAAACAATACATTACAGACGTATATAATCTGGGTTCAGCTTGTATTTACCAGTTGTATCCTCTGCTCAAGGGCAATAGCCTAACCACTAAAGCAAAATTACTAACCTGGAAGATGGTGGTACTTCTGCCTTTACTTTATGGCTGTGAAATATGGAGCATGGCCGCAGACACTCACTTCCACAAATTGCAAGTCTTGCAAAACAAGGCTCTAAGAATCTTCACTGATGCACCTTGGTTCCTCCCCAACACACACATACCCAACGCCAAGACAGAAATCTCACCATTCCACCTCATCTCATCATTAGGTACCAATCCCCTTCATGTAAACCACAAACACCCGAAGAACACAACCACCCCCCATTTCAAAGCATAACACGCCACATTATCTATCATCCTAACACAGCACAATTACGCACTCACAAACACACATACACATGTAGGTAAACCCCTCACTTCAGACCCCCAATCTTAAACAGAAGGCATTAGGATAAGTCCACCGGACCTTTAGTAAATATAGGCTCAAACCCAGTCATGCAAACACGCATACAACTCGACACACTGGGGCCTGTTTTGTACTGTCTGTAAACTGCGGACACTCCCGCAGCCCCCCTGGTGCACACCGCACAGTATGCTGACGACACATCCATTTACACTCGTAATACGAATAAGGACCTGGTCATTCGTAGGCTACACAGGGCTTTAAAGGATACCGAAACCTGGGTCCGTCACTGGCACATCACCATAAACCCTGAAAAGACACAGGCTATGCTGATCACCCAGAGGCTCGGGTGATGCAGGCCCCTCCAACGCTCAATGCCCCCCCACACCCCCACACCCCCCTCTTCACCTCCACCTACATGGATCCAGACTCCCCTGGCGCAGATTCGCCAAATATACCAGCGTAACCTGGGACTCATGACTGACGTGGAATATCACAAGGTATGTGATCCATCACTTGTGTATGTTGGCCTGGTCACAGGAGCCAATAGCCGAGATAAGTGATGAAGCTTACGTGGAAGACAGGAAATAAGACAATGAATCTATTAAAATGTTGAGTCTGTCACAAATAAAAAAAAGAATTGATGGAGATATATGACGTAAAATGAGAGCATGAGGTGAAAATTCTTTGAACAAGAATGACCTATTAAAATTTTGACAACACAAATCAAAATACAGATCAAAGCGCAAAGTAATGGAGTGGTTAACATTGTTAATGGTCTTTAATATCAACTCAAGGCACAGGCAAGTAGCACGAATTGTTTTTATAATCAACTAAAGGAACAAGCAAGTAGTATTAACAGTGTTGATAATCAGATCAAGATACAAGCTAGTAGCCTTGATAATGAGATTTAAACCTAGGGAATTTAAATCAATCAATAAAATGACAATGTAGACAGTAAACAGGCGTTTTTAATACTGAAACTGAGGACATGAAAGACGAAATGGATAGCATAAACACACACTTGGCTAGTATGCAAGGTTCGAATTGGAAATGGAAAAGGACACAAGAATTTGTGGAATCTGTAGTAGAGACAAAAGTAAATTAAATACACTCCTGGAAATTGAAATAAGAACACCGTGAATTCATTGTCCCAGGAAGGGGAAACTTTATTGACACATTCCTGGTGTCAGATACATCACATGATCACACTGACAGAACCACAGGCACATAGACACAGGCAACAGAGCATGCACAATGTCGGCACTAGTACAGTGTATATCCACCTTTCGCAGCAATGCAGGCCGCTATTCTCCCATGGAGACGATCGTAGAGATGCTGGATGTAGTCCTGTGGAACGGCTTGCCATGCCATTTCCACCTGGCGCCTCAGTTGGACCAGCGTTCGTGCTGGACGTGCAGACCGCGTGAGACGACGCTTCATCCAGTCCCAAACATGCTCAATGGGGGACAGATCCGGAGATCTTGCTGGCCAGGGTAGTTGACTTACACCTTCTAGAGCACGTTGGGTGGCACGGGATACATGCGGACGTGCATTGTCCTGTTGGAACAGCAAGTTCCCTTGCCGGTCTAGGAATGGTAGAACGATGGGTTCGATGACGGTTTGGATGTACCGTGCACTATTCAGTGTCCCCTCGACGATCACCAGTGGTGTACGGCCAGTGTAGGAGATCGCTCCCCACACCATGATGCCGGGTGTTGGCCTGTGTGCCTCGGTCGTATGCAGTCCTGATTGTGGCGCTCACCTGCACGGTGCCAAACACGCATACGACCATCATTGGCACCAAGGCAGAAGCGACTCTCATCGCTGAAGACGACACGTCTCCATTCGTCCCTCCATTCACGCCTGTCGCGACACCACTGGAGGCGGGCTGCACGATGTTGGGGCGTGAGCGGAAGACGGCCTGACGGTGTGCGGAACCGTAGCCCAGCTTCATGGAGACGGTTTCGAATGGTCCTCGCCGATACCCCAGGAGCAACAGTGTCCCTAATTTGCTGGGAAGTGGCGGTGCGGTCCCCTACGGCACTGCGTAGGATCCTACGGTCTTGGCGTGCATCCGTGCGTCGCGGCGGTCCGGTCCCAGGTCGACGGGCGCGTGCACCTTCCGCCGACCACTGGCGACAACATCGATGTACTGTGGAGACCTCACGCCCCACGTGTTGAGCAATTCGGCGGTACGTCCACCCGGCCTCCCGCATGCCCACTATACGCCCTCGCTCAAAGTCCGTCAACTGCACATACGGTTCACGTCCACGCTGTCGCGGCATGCTACCAGTGTTAAAGACTGCGATGGAGCTCCGTATGCCACGGCAAACTGGCTGACACTGACGGCGGCGGTGCACAAATGCTGCGCAGCTAGCGCCATTCGACGGCCAACACCGCGGTTCCTGGTGTGTCCGCTGTGCCGTGCGTGTGATCATTGCTTGTACAGCCCTCTCGCAGTGTCCGGAGCAAGTATGGTGGGTCTGACACACCGGTGTCAATGTGTTCTTTTTTCCATTTCCAGGAGTGTAGTTTCCACAATGAAAACCAAAGTTATTGATGAATATAACGCAGAAATATCACATCTGGGAAATATCAAGTTTGTTTTGAAAAAGGATTAGGGTAAACCAGTAAATAATTGCGAAGAGTAGTGTAATGAAAACACATCTCACATCCACGACACGATTTGCGACCTTGAGAAGAAAATTAGAGACAAATCCAGTTATGTGACTGACGGAGTATGTAAATTAGGTGACACAGATTTTATCCCGCTAAAAGGCGTAATGTTTGACACCAGTTGAAATTCTTGAAAAACTGTGGCAGGGTTTTTAATGAAGACATGTCAGGTAAGGAAAAAGTTTAACATAATAACTCAGAGTGTTAGCAACGGATTTTAAAAGATGGTGTATGAATTTGGACACATGTCGAATGACTTATAAGGATTTTAAGTATTGCTGAACAATACTGATCAGAACAGAAGCAAGGCTGTTTGTGGCGAGAATTCATAATGTCCAGAATGTATGAAAATTGTGACAGAAATTCCGTAACAGACTTCTGAGAATCCAGGTACAGGAAATTAACCCATTTAAGCAAATGATACAACATAGTAACTACGGAGTTTTTCGAGGCACTTCCAAGATAACTACAGATGTGCAAGAAGAAGAATCACTGCAGGCGCGCAATAACAACAACGTGGGCTTGCGAGCTGGCCTCCCGCTAGTAGTGGATATAGCCGAATGATCGGCTGATAGTGTGAAAGCAGTAGCTTGAACAGCAGAGCAGAGCAATGACGTACAATAGCGAGCAATGAACTCGTTCTGCTAGTTAATGAGGTCGTGGTGAATGAAAACGTGAATAGGAATGTATGCAATGAGAGAAAGTTCATCAACAGTTTAAATAATAACAAAGTAGTGAGTACTTACGGTACTGAAACGTTAGGTATAACTGACTAGTATGAAAAAATAGATAAACTGTGTATGGCACTAAAGCAGTACGTATGGAAGGACTTTAAAAGGAATCATCCAATCGCAAGGTTAAATGGAGATAAAGGTAGAAAAGGGGCCATAAGAAGTAGAACGCTATCTGACAAAGAGGAAAAAAAATTCAAATTTGTGGTAAGGCCTTACAGGACCAAACTGCTGAGGTCATCGGTCCCTAAGCTTACAAACTACTTAATCTGAGAGTAACTTAAGCTATGGACGACACACACACCCATGCCTGAGGAAGGACTCGAACCTCAGACGGAGGGGAGTCGCGCAGACCGTGACAAGGTCCTTAGACCGCACGGCTAACCCTCGCGGCAACAAAGAGGAGAATGAAGTAATAAATAGTTCTGACCGGAATTCGCATGCCGCAAATGTTGAAGAGGTGAGAAGTAGAAATGTAAATTGAACCACTCAAGGTACACTAGCTGCCAATGAAATTAAAGTTGGTAATAGAAAAACGATGTCGAACCTGACGTGGGTTGCGACGTCTACATCTACATCTACGTGGATACTCTGCAAATCACACTTAAGTGCCTGGCAGAGGGTTCATCGAACCACCTTCACAATGCTCTATTATTCCAGTCTCGTATAGCGCGCGGAAAGAATGAACACCTATATCTTTCCGTACGAGCTCTGATTTCCCTTATTTTATTGTTGTGATCGTTCTTCCCTATGTAGGTCGGTGTCAACAAAATATTTTCGCGTTCGGAGGAGAAAGTTGGTGATTGGAATATCGTGAGAAGATTCCGCGGTAACGAAAAACGCCTTTCTTTTAGTTTTTTCTAGCCCAAATCCCGTATCATTTCTGTGGCACTCTCTCCCATACTTCGCGATAATACAAAACGTGCTGCCTTTCTTTGAACTTTTTCGATGTACTCCGTCAGTTCTATCTGGTAAGGATCCCGCGCAGCAGTATTCTAAAAGAGGACGGACAAGCGTAGTGTAGGCAGTCTCCTTAGTAGGTCTGTTACATTTTCTAAGTGTCCTGCCAATAAAACTCAGTCTTTGGTTGGCCTTCCCCACAACATTTTCTATGTGTTCCTTCCAATTTAAGTTGTTCGTAATTGTAATACCTAGGTATTTAGTTGAATTCACTGCTTTTATATTAGACTGATTTATCGTGTGACCGAAGTTTAATGAGTTCCTTTTAGAACTCACGAGGATGACCTCACACGTTTCGTTATTTAGGGTCAACTCCCACTTTTCGCACCATTCCGATATTTCTTCTAAGTCGTTTTGCAGTTTGTTTTGATCTTCTGATTACTTTATTAGTCGATAAACGACAGCATCTGCAAACAACCGAAGACGACTGCTCAGATTGTCTCCCAAATCGTTTATGTAGATAAGGAACAGCAAAGGGCCTATAACACTACCTTGGGAACGCAAGAAATCACTTCTGTTTTACTCGATGAATTTCTGTCAGTTACTACGAACTGTGACCTCTCTGACAGGAAATCACAAATCCAGTCACATAACTGAGACTATATTCCATAAGCACGCAATTTCACTAGGAGCCGCTTGTGTTGTGCAGTGACAAAGTCTTCCGGAAAACCAGAAATACGGGATCGATCGGAAATCCCTTGTCAATAGCACTCAACTCTTCATGTGAATAAAGAGCTAGTTGTATTTCACTTACTTTAGAAGTTCACTTTCAGATCAGAGGTGACGGGGGAGTCTGAAGTCATCCTTTTCTTGGTGCACGGTTGTCTGTGCGCCGGAGAGAAATGGAACCGGGTTAAAAGTGAGATTTTATCCGGTCTCTGTTGCTAGGGGCAATACAGAAAGACTTGGGTATCAAGTTGAAGGAGGCTTACTATGTTCTTTAATCATTAACCAGAACAAATGGCCACCTCGACCTGTAACTTCGTAAATATTCGGGTATACAGAATAATTTGTAGTACAACAGACCACGAATCGTGAAAGTGCCAGATTCCATTGCTTAGGTTCAAGTACTTGTCACTGTGTGACACACAGTCATATCTACATGGAGACAAATGTACAATGTAAACCACGAACACTATCTCAGAGGTACATACAGACAAGCTTTCCAAGCCATTTTTAGGACACCAGATTATTTAGCATCTGCTGTAGGGTTGCTCAGCCGAGGCTGCTGTCGTTGGCTAGAATCCTCGAACGCTGTTGAACTCTCCTTCACTTGGCGTTTGAGGCCTCTATATATGATTCTTGAGGCTATTAGCTACCTTATGATATGTGACAGCGTCGCTTTTTACCCCCAATTCTCATTCAGTTAGCGTGAAATCAGCGGCTTCCCATTGCAAGTGACGTCTTAATAGGTTGACGAAAGCCGCTTGCACTGAACGTTTATACCTAAGTTACAGCTAATATTCATACTTACATGATTTTTCTCTTTTATCTGGCAACCTTTCATGATTCGGTCAATACGAGTAAAGGTCGCAGATAGGGAAAGAATGGAAGATGATGAAATCATTAGCATTGCTGATGAAGTATTCCCAAAACATGAAAACATAATATAACAGACTCACGTTAATAGGCAAGCGCGGCAGATACGGACGATTTTACTACACCATGATGATTACGAGAAATACGAAGTCCTCATTACAGTCGATGAAGAAGACAGCTCAGACAAAGAGCTGCTGTGATAGAGACGAAATTATTAACATTAGGAGTAAACCGTGACTATCAATGCTCAAATTATGATGAAAGATCAACTAAAGAATTTACCACACGACTGAGAAAAGCAGAATTGTTGGTATAAAACAGTGATGCCAATTGTTCAGATTTAGAGAGCGAGTTAAAAATGGTTCAAATGGCTCTGAGCACTATGGGACTTAACATCTATGGTCATCAGTCCCCTAGAACTTAGAACTACTGAAACCTAACTAACCTAAGGACAGCACACAACACCCAGCCATCACGAGGCAGAGAAAATCCCTGACCCCGCCGGGAATCGAACCCGGGAACCCGGGCGTGGGAAGCGAGAACGCTACCGCACGACCACGAGATGCGGGCAGAGAGCGAGTTAGGACGGGGAATATGATATGTAAATTGGATTAGATAAATTCGTTCTTAAATTCTGTTATAGGCCAGAAGACAAAATTATTTCGAAATCCGTAACGAAAGTATACACAGATCTTAAAAAGAAAGAACTACCGGATTACATTACATACTGCCAACAACGGATTCAGGTAGCTAAAGACTCTGAGATCCTAAAAACAAAGAGACCCATGAAGGGAGATAAAGTGCGTTTAGAAAACATTCCTTAGGATGAAATTAGTCCTCTTAAATACTTGTTGTGGAAGTATTACGAAACTGAAATTATGTTATCCAGCACTTAGTGCTACGACAACCAGAGGAGTGAGCCAGCTTTATGTCAAAATTTAAAGGCATTTAGAATGGTCTGCTTGAAGTGCAAGGGACTTCGCATATTACAGCATACTGTCTAATGTATCCAAAATTTAAGAAACCCCTAGATATTCGCAATATAGTGGACTTAAAAGCTTGTAGATAGAACAGAGTAAGAAAAGCGGTAACTAGGAACATAGAGACAATCCTCTATGAAACTTTGTCATAAAATTAATTTTGTGAATATTCTACTTATGAATTTTAATTTTATACTGTCATGATGAATTACCGTTATAATTTTGCTAATGGAAATATTTAAGTCCCAGATTCTGAAAGATTGAATTGTACATGTAATAACAAAACGACATCCTGTCAAATCAAATGAGACACTGTAAAAAAAGATATGCAGAACTGCAGTGCATGGTGATCTACTGCTTATGATTGAGGTTAGTAAGCCAGTAAAAGGTGAATAATCGACTGTCAAAATTATAAGTGAGCAGAAAATGGTTTCGCTAAGTATTTAGTAAAGAAGGGTTGATTTCGGATTGCTTGAATTACAATGATTAAGAAACAAGTTTCAGCGGAGTGTGCACTGATAGGAAACTTCCTGGCACATAAAAACAGCATGTCGGACCGAGGCTTGAACTAGGGATCTATAGCTTTCTCGGCAAATTGCTCTAAAGACTGAGCTACCTAAGCACGACTTACGACCTGTCCTCAAAGCTTCACTAACGTCAATTTCTCATCTCCTACCCATCATATTTCACAGAAGCTTTGTTGCGAAATTTGCAGGACTAGCACTACTAGAAGAAACGATATTGCGGTGATATGGCTTAGCAGCAGCCTGGAGGATGTTTCCAGGGTAAAATTTTCTCACTACAGCGGAGAGTGCGCTTACATGAAGTTCCTGGCAGATTACAGGTGTGCCGGCCTGTGTGGCCGAGTGGTTCTAGGCGCTTCAGTCTAGAACCGTGCGACCGCTACGGGCGCATGTTCGAATCCTGCCTCGGGCATGGATTTGTGTGATGTCCTTAGGTTAGTTAGGTTTAAGTAGTTCTAAGTTCTAGGGGACTGATGACCCCAGATGTTAAATCCCATAGTGCTCAGAGCCATCTGAATTTAGATTACAGGTGTGTGCCGGACAGACTCGTAGTGGGCGTATGGGGCGATCGAAAAGTTTCCGTACGAAGGAAGTATATTACAGAATCTATATGACAATCAGGCAAAATGCCCGTGAGCACTGAGGCACGCTTCCCACAGACATCCCAAGTTGAAGACAGCCGTTTGGTAAACCCCTGTCTCCTGCTGTGTGAAGATGTTTGTAACTGCCTGCTGCACATACTCGTCCGACAGATACGTTTCTCAATTTTTCAGTTAAGCTTAAACCAAAAATGTCGCAGTAGCAGTCGTCATCTCCCCATTGAACGTTGTATTCAATATTTCCATGTTCAGGGCCTTCTTTACACTTTAATATCTTTCTAAGGAAGTATGTTGACAGAAAAAGTGAACAACAGTGCACGAAATTAGCTTTTTTAAAATTTCTTTGTGATGATCATGATGTCGGTAGTACACGTTGTCAACATACTTGAACGACAACTAACCAATTGTTTTAAAATTTTTAGGATGGGCGTCAAGCTCCTTCCACTTGCTTATGCGGATTGTGGAAAATGCCTTGGTATTGCTAGGGTTAATTGTATAATTTGACAGGTGGCAATTAATCCACCTTTGTTCAATGAACATTGTTTCTTAAACGATGCAACGGTTGTTGAACAGTCTTCAAAGTATTTAATGGGCTTGCCATTATCATGTGGATACTCTGTAGACTGATGTTCTCGCAATCGACTTCGGTTCATTGTTTCATTGAATAACCCTTTATTACACAATAAACGTATTCGTTTATATACAATAGATTCTGTGAAACCCATGTTAATATACTCTTACTCTGGCAAACAGCTAGGAACGTATTTATCTTTTAGTTTTTTTGGACATGGGCTCACAATATTTCGTTTGATGCTGTAGGCATAGTTCGCTTTCAGATATCTGCGTACTGACCAGTGCTACCGCAAACAATAGACTCCTCATCGCCTGCGCATGGCTCTCACGTATCGTGCCTGGTTTGGGGTTGAGGAGACACCAGCTATCAGCTGTATTTGTCTGCTACAGCTGGGTGATAGCACGAGCTACTCTGTGACGAGGCTCTCTTTTTTCGCGTTGTAATACAGTGCTATTTAGTTTCACTTACGTAACGTGAACTAAAGTGATGTGTGGGCGATGAAAATAGCTCATCTTCTGAAATTTAGATGGTAATAGCGAATTTTATGAAAACCCAAAGAAAATGTTTTTAAAACCTCTGCCACCTACGGCTCACTATGAAAGCCAGAATGCTCAGTAGTAGATTGTAGCAACAGATTGACTACCACTGGGCTAGATGAGCTACGAGTTGCCACTGCGTAGCGACTTAACTGCTCCTTGGTACTCAAATTTGGTAACCGATACCTAGGATAATATCCCTGTAGCAACAAGTCGGTTGTTCCATAACTGGAACAAACCAGTCCGAGAAGACCTAATCGAGTGAATGACGAATCACAGGTGCCTTTAAAAGTTCGTCGAGGAGGAGAAAGGGCAGATAAATCTCAACGATTTTCATTAGCAATTCAGAAGTAACCAGCCAGGAGGGCGTACTAGAGGGAAAGGTGAGAGCTTGATTGTTCGTAGAGTGGGCTAAAAAGCATAAAAGTATGAGGGACGGATTTTAGTAGCCACTGTAGGTGACTGTAGGCCAGTGTTTACGTCGTGGAACGGAGACGACACGGACGTAGCGGTTACTGTCAACAGAAACGAGCAGCAAGGAATAACCCACCGACGAAATTGTAAGACACTGTAACATAACACCCGTCTGTGTGAAGAGCTGAGGGACTTTCACGCATTAGGGTGGCTGTTCTATAATAAGTAAATTTTATAATTCATGGTAATTGCCTATTAAGGTAGGAGAAGGGAAAAATTGCTGTCTCTTCATGACGAAAATTTGATTTGCTGATTGCAGATGTATAACATTTAATTGAAACTGCCTAATGCTATTTTACAACTCCATTATTACTCCTGTGTTTTCTTCCCAATAGTTAGGGTATCTTCTTCGTCGCTTTAAGTGTACGCGGTACTGTGGACAATCGTGTTCATTTCATAAAATGGTTCAAATGGCTCTGAGCACAATGGGACTTAACTTCTGAGGTCATCAGTCCCCTAGAACTTAGAACTAATTAAACCTAACTAACCTAAGGACATCACACACATACATGCCCGAGGCAGGATTCGAACCTGCGACCGAAGTGGTCGCTGCGGTTCTGGACTGTAGCGCCTAGAACCGCTCAGCCACCAGCGGCCGGCTCATTTCATAAACTTCCAGTAATATGTCAGGGCAACAAATTCACCGCATCTGTTCTATACTAAAGTAATCTCGAAGATTCAGGAATCCTTTGAATATTGACAGCAATTTTGTTACACAGAATTACAATGTGACCCATAAAAACTATCGGAGGACTCCAATAAGGATTAGTTCAAATGCGTGTGAAATCTTATGGGACTTAACTGCTAAGGTCATCAGTACCTAGGCTTACATACTACTTAACCTAAATTATCCTAAGGACAAACACACACACCCATGCCCGAGGGAGGACTCGAAACACCGCCGGGACCAGCCGCACAGTCCATGACTGCAGCGCCTAAGACCGCTCGGCTAATTCCGCGTGGCTAAGGATTAGTCCTGGCTGCCCTAGTTTTCAATCTCTATACTACACGCCTTCATGACCTCTTTGCCAATGAAATGCAAATATTACAATACGCTGTCGACGTACGCTTATATTCCAAAGACGCCGGCCTGTGTGGCCATGCGGTTCTAGGCGCTTCAGTCTGGAATCGCGTGACCACTACGGTCGCAGGTTCGAATCCTGCCTCGGGCATGGATGTGTGTGATGTCCTTAGGTTAGTTAGGTTTAAGTAGTTCTAAGTTCAAGGGGACTGATGACCATAGATGTTAAGTCCCATAGTGCTCAGAGCCATTTGTACCATTTGAACCAATCCAAAGACAGTAAACCTCAGTCCTTTCATCTGAAAATGTACACCGCATGATTGGTGTACAGAGGTGGCCTCGATATCTCTGACAACAAGTCTACTCTAATGGTCTTTACCCTCCCTACTCGATACCACGTCCCCTAAGAAAACAACTGTAACAACACAATTTTCCAGTTGCGAAAACAAAACAATAACTTGGGACGATTATCTATGATTAACTTAGATCCCTCGTCATGCACGACGCATTATTAACCAGTGAAAAAGCATGCAACTTCATCAGAGCCACGGCTGGATAATGGTGGGGCTCTGACTGGTGGAAAGCAATGACTTTATACCGGCCCCTACTGAGGATTCACTTTGGTTACGATACATGTGCTACGAATCAACGTACGACACCAAGCTCCAAAGTCTGAACCCATGCAGTGCGAAGCCTTGTGCATAGTTATTGGGGCGTTAGTGTCAACCCGAACCAAAGCGTTACTCTTTGAAGCGAATGAAACAACGTTAAAGCAGCGACCAATATTCCTCTGCAAGAAATTCCTTCTGCGGCTCTATTTCGACGAATATGGGGCATTGACTAAATAAACCGCGAACTAACGTCATCCTTTGTATATAAGCAAGCAACTTCCACTCGTGGAAAGTTCTTTCATCACAGCACTACAACAGGCCATGCGAAAATTTGGTTCTGCAGATTAATCCCAGGAGCAGTTTAACGTTTCAAAATCAGGACGCAACTAAACCAACGAATATGAAATTCCTATCTACATCTACATCCATACTCCGCAAGCCACCTGACGGTGTGTGGCGGAGGGTACCCTGAGTACCTCTATCGGTTCTCCCTTCTGTTCCAGTCTCGTATTGTTCGTGGAAAGAAGGGTTGTCTGTATGCTTCTGTGTGGGCTATAATCTCTCTGATTTTATCCTCATGGTCTCTTCGTAGGAGGGAGCAATATACTGCAGGACTCTTCGGTGAAGGTATGTTCTCGAAACATTAACAAAAGCCCGTACCGAGCTACTGAGTGTCTCTCCTGTAGAATCTTCCACTGGAGTTTATCTATCATCTCCGTAACGCTTTCGCGATTACTAAATGATCCTGTAACGAAGCGCGCTGCTCTCCGTTGGATCTTCTCTATCTCTTCTATCAACCCTATCTGGTACGGATCCCACACCGCTGAGCAGTATTCAAGCAGTGGGCGAACAAGCGTACTGTAACCTACTTCCTTTGTTTTCGGATTGCATTTCCTTAGGATTCTTCCAATGAATCTCAGTCTGGCATCTGCTTTACCGACGATCAACTTTATATGATCATTCCATTTTAAATCACTCCTAATGCGTACTCCCAGATAATTTATGGAATTAACTGCTTCCAGTTGCTGACCTGCTATATTGTAGCTAAATGATAAGGGATCTATCTTTCTATGTATTCGCAGCACATTACACTTGCCTACATTGAGATTCAATTGCCATTCCCTGCACCATGCGTCAATTCGCTGCAGATGCTCCTGCACTTCAGTACAATTTTCCATTGTTACAACCTCTCGATATACCACAGCATCATCTGCAAAAAGCCTCAGTGAACTTCCGATGTCATCCACCAGGTCATTTATGTACATTGTGAACAGCAACGGTTCCATGACACTCCCCTGTGGCACACCTGAAATCACTCTTATTTCGGAAGACTTCTCTCCATTGAGAATGACATGCTGCGTTCTGTTATCTAGGAACTCTTCAATCCAATCACACAATTGGTCTGGTAGTCCATATGATCTTACTTTGTTCAGTAAACGACTGTGGGGAACTGTATCGAACGCCTTGCGGAAGTCAAGAAACACGGCATCTACCTGTGAACCCGTGTCTATGGCCCTCTGAGTCTCGTGGACGAATAGCGCGAGCTGGGTTTCACACGACCGTCTTTTTCCAAACCCATGCTGATTCCTACACAGTAGATTTCTAGTCTCCAGGAAAGTCATTATACTCGAACATAATACGTGTTCCAAAATTCTACAACTGAACGACGTTAGAGATATAGGTCTATAGTTCTGCACATCTGTTCGACGTCCCTTCTTGAAAACGGGGATGACCTGTGCCCTTTTCCAATCCTTTGGAACGCTACACTCTTCTAGAGACCTACGGTACACCGCTGCAAGAAGTGGGGCAAGTTCCTTCGCGTACTCTGTGTAAAATCGAACTGGTATCCCATCAGGTCCAGCGGCGTTTCCTCTTTTGAGCGATTTTAATTGTTTCTCTATCCCTGTGTCGTCTATTTCGATATCTACCATTTTGTCATCTGTGCGACAATCTAGAGAAGGAACTACAGTGCAGTCTTGCTCTGTGAAACAGCTTTGGAAAAAGACATTTAGCATTTCGGCCTTTAGTCTGACTATCACGATGCGTGCATAATGTATACAGATGGAACGAGAAGTTGTGACGGCACTGGTAGTGCCTGTTGCCTACCCAGATGGAAACAAGGCCTACAGCAGGATCCACACTCCGCTATTACGACAGCCGAGCTGGTTTTCATTCTGGAAGCCATACTGTCCACACAGACCACCACACCAGACACAATAGCAGTAATCTGTGACAGTATGTCAGCCTCACAACTGATTAGACTATCATGATAGTTCCACCAACCCCATAGCTGCGCAGTTATCCACGTTGTGTTTCGGCAGTGTGGACGAATTGCTGCAGCGTTAGTTGCTAACAGACAACCAACAATACGTGAAATAATTGCAGAAATCAGCGTCGTACATGCTATGAACCTATCTGTTAGATAAATGGGGCGAAATATTGGCATTAATGGCTCGATGGACGTGAGGGTATTTGCTAACAGCACATCTCCTGTAGCGCTTCTTCGGCGCTCATGACCATATGAGTTGGACCTTAGACGACTGGAAAACCGTGCCTGGTTAGATGAGTCCCGATTTTATTTTGTAGGAATTGGTGGAAGGATTCGAGTGTGGCGCAGACCCCACGAAGCCATGACCTAAGTTGTCGACAAGGCACTGTGCAAGCTGGTGGTCGCTCTGTAATGGTGTTGGCTGCAACTGATCCGATCGTGTTCGGCTACTTGGAGACCATTTGCAGCCATTCCAAAACAGCGACGGAGTTCGTACGACAATGTGTCACATCGCCAGGCCACTATTACCCATAACTTTAAGAACTTACTGGACAGTTCAGCAAATGATTTGGCCACTCATTGAACATTTTTTGGACATAATCGCGGGGTCAGTTAGTGCGCAAAATCCTGCAGCGGCAACACTTCCGCAATTATCGACGGCTATATATGTGGAATGACTCAATATTTCTACTTCTTGAGTCCATTGCACGTCCGGTTGCTGTACTACACAGGACGAAAGGAGTTGCGACACGATATCAGGAGGTATTCCAAGACTTTTGTCGCCTCTGTGTATGTCACTATGTATCTCCCATATGTAAGTGCCTGGGTACATGTGTATCTATATGTATGGCTGTCATCCTATATACTGTTCTCACGTTCAAAAAAATGGTACTTACGGACATGCAGAAATATTCAATTATCTGTCCACAGCTTGTGAAACAATTCTTAGAGGACGTACAAAAGAACATTTTATTGCTAATTTTGATAGTCATTAATATGGATTAAATAGAGAATATCCCAAATGTGTACTAACGGTGATTTATCATTTCTGATTATTTCACCAGTAGGATTTTCATAGCATACTACCTCTGTCTATCCTGTGTTTCATTTTCATCTTGTTTACTGGTTTCACTACACCGTGGAGGTAAAATTTATGTCGGATTCTGTCCATTGCTAAGCATATACAACTTCGTACAAGGGTATGACTTAAACTTACGTATGCTCTCAACAGTCACAGCAAACTGTAGGGTAACATTTGCAATGGTGAGTTAGTTGTTTGGACACGTTCCAAAGGCAATAAATTAGGTACAAAAATGTTGAAATGCGGGAGAACACTAACAACATAATAAGGACCGAGATGTCTGGTGATTCATATATTAGTAAGGCCTGTCATTGAAATCTCAGGCTGGGGTGAGATAGAATATGCGGCGGGAAGAACAAGCTGCATTACAACATCTTTCCAAGACTATCCATTCCACTCAACAGCTCTTTTAGGCCCTTTGCTATCTCCGTCAGAACTGCAGTGTCAGCCGGAAACCTAAAGGCCTTTATTTCTTATCGCTAAATTTTTATTACCTCTCCCAAATTCTCCTGGATTGCGTATGCTACTTGCTAAATGTACGGACTGAATAACGTCGAGGAAAGCTACAACGCAGTCTTACTTCTTCTCACCTGCTTTATTCCTTTTATGTACACTGATCCTTGTAACCGTCGTCTGGTGTCTGTGTGAACTGTAAAAGGCGGCCCCTGTATTTTACCCGTGCTGCCTTCGGAATTACATGGTTAATCTTGCACTCAGAACTGTCAAAAGAGTTCCCTAAATCTACAAATGCTTAGACGTTGGTTTGCCTGTCAGTGACCTCTCTTCTGAGATGTCTAGGGTCAGTACCACAGTGAAAAAGAGTGCAGGTAGCACATAACTTTGTCCTCCGCATATTTTTATGTTTTATACCAGGACGGAAAAAGATCGTAACACAAAGAAGCACTTGTGCGACATAAAATAAAGTTTTTAGCTGTGCTTCTACATCTGAAAGATGATGTCAAACGAAATTATGTGCTAGTCGCATATGAGTTATGCTAGATGCGCCACTATAAGGATGCAAATGAAATTTTCTTCAAGTATTGGCTGTAACGATCGTGAGGGTTACGTACCTTTAAGATAAAAGTAGTGAGTTGATGTTAGTCTATAATGCCTTTAAGCCGACGAAGACGCCATTATGAACACCTCACTGAACGAGGCCCTGTAATAGGGCTAATAGAAGCTGAACGTTTCTTCTGCGATACTGCAGAAAGACTTGGCACCAATGTAGCCACTGGACATGACTGCTAGCAGCGGTGGCCACAAGAATGTACGGTCGCAAGAAGACCGCGCTCTGGACGGCCATATGGCGCAACCGATAGGGAAGACCATCGTGTTCAGAATGTGGATCTGGCGCACGGTCCTGCATCTGCAGCAGCAATTTGAGCGGCTGTTGCCACCACAATGACACAACGAACTGTTAAAAATCGATTACTTCGAGAACAGATCCGAACCAGATGCCCTGTAGCGTGCATTACCCTGACCTCAAACCACCGCCATTTGCGAGTGCAGAGATGTCAAGTGTGAGCTCATTGGAGGTGGAGGTCTGTTGTGTTTTCTGATGAAAGCTGGTTCCGCCTCCGTGCCAGTTTTGGCCGTGTGTTTGTTAGGAGGAGGCTACGTGAGGACATTCACTTACACTTGCGGTCTGGTGGAGCGATTTCATAGCAGGAGCACTCTCGTGTTTATCCGAGGCACTGAGACTGTATATTTGTAACTCAGTCTGGTAATTCGACATGTGACGGTGCCATTCATGACCATCGTTGCAGGGGGAGTTTTCCAACAGGTAAGGCTCGGCCTCATACCGCTGTTGTAACTCAAGATCCTCTCTACAGTGTGTCAACATGTTGCCTTGGCCTGCTCTATAACCAGTGTCGCGTCCCAAGCGTCGGTATTGCGAGGGATTGAGCGACACGGTTCGTGAAAGGGATTTAGCTGGTTGACCTTAGTGAGACGGAGACTTTTTGATCTGGCTAAGGTGTGGAAATCCCCGGTGTGAAGGTACAAGGCTAGGAAGCGGGTAGAATTAAAGTCTTGCTAACTTTAACAATTTGCAGTTTGTTCCGAATAATTACAGCTCACCCTAACTGCGTGGTGATTGCATTCACAGGAAGGCCAAGTCTAATACAGAGACGGTGACTGATTCCACCGTTCCGACTGCCTACTAGAAACTCTGCAATATTTCCTAGCGCCCTACGTCAGAGTCCCGCGGCTACGCCCAAAGCCCTTCAGCGACTATGTCCGGCTGTCTGCCTACAGCCCGTTCCCCAGCCCAAGTCGGCTGCTGCTATCACTCTCCCTACGACCCGACAAGAAGCACGCGGAGCGGCGTGCTCTCGAGTTTTGTTAGCGTTCCCCCTTCGACCCCGCCGGCGCTTGGCATGAGGTAGCGTCGAAGGCAACTT
The DNA here is from genome assembly GCF_023898315.1 of Schistocerca nitens. Lineage (NCBI taxonomy): Eukaryota > Metazoa > Arthropoda > Insecta > Orthoptera > Acrididae > Schistocerca > Schistocerca nitens. The sequence continues at coordinate 705,104,622 of NC_064617.1, read as the reverse complement.
GTCCTTATTTGGTATCGTTAAAGTATTGTTGTTGTTATTGTTCTTCAGAGGCTGGGTTGAGGGATAGAGGCACCCCTCCCTATATGGTCAAGCACTGCGTCCTGAGCCCTCCATTGGCTCCTCATGACGTAGTGCTGACCCAACCAAGGGCCCTCTTTCTTTATCTGTCCATCCCCAGACCTCTCTCTCTAGCCAGGAATGCTTTCTGTTGATACTCTTAATTGATTGCTTATCATGAGTCTCTACACAGTGCTTCGTTTGTATCTGTTGGCTGTTTGCTTTCTTATCAAGCGCCGCTGCCCAACAGTTTGACTTCCGCCTCGGCTGACCCTTCGGCCACGCCAGGCGTCCAGCGCAACAATTTTAACTCCTTCCTACGTACTATTCTCGCCGTACTGCCTGAAACGATTGTAATTAGCCTTGGCTTGTTCCTGCGGTTACAACAACAGATCTGTCTCCTATCGAGCTCATATGGGACATCTTTGGTCGAAAACTCTGGCGACATCCACAATCAGCCTTAACTGTCCCTGTACTAATCAACCATGTGCAACAGGCATGGAGCTGCAGCCCTCGAACTGACATCCTGCACCTACACAAGACAATGCATGCACATTTTCTTGCATAGACAAGACATTCTGGCAGTTACACCGGTTAGTAATGTACCAGCGTTTCATATTTGCAATGGCTGATCTCGCGTCTGCATTAATCTGTGATCTTGAAACGTTAATCACTTCAGTATGTTACCTACACAAATGTATTACCAGAATTTCATTAATCTATATTAATTACGTTTTGGTGCTGCATTTTTTTCCGTTGGCGTATATCACTACATCTTACATTCATTTTACACTAAAGCACTACTGTAAAGGCCATCATCTCTGACACTTCCATTCGGAGTTCTCCCTCCTTCACCAGAACTGGATGTTTGCTTGTACTTTGTCTGAAAACACCAGAGTAACCGAGAATCCGAGCCCTTAACTTGTTGGCGAAACGCGCTCGTCTGCTCTCTTGCATCCTCCAACGTACACGACCCCATATGCATGCGTGGGTGAGTGTGTGTGTGTGTGTGTTTGTGCGCGCGCTCTTACTAGTATTACGAGTGTAAACAAGTTAGTTCCGGGGCGACAGCTACCCGGCGCTCTGCCGCCTGCGCCTCCCACCCAGTGACGATGGGTAGTGTCCCCCCCCCCCCCCCCACCAACTTTCAGTCGCTGTCGCTCTCTTAGGACCCCAAGACTCACTCTTCAAAGGCGCCTCCCCGCGGCCTACGACGTCGCAGCCGAGGATAAAGATACAACCTCACCCTCTGCAGACGAGTCCGTGGCAGAGGTTAAAGGAAGCGCAAAGGGCCGAGGAAAACAGCCAGAAGCAGCTACTAGGGCAGGCCGGCACGTCACGCATCGCGGAGTCACACAGACGAGCGCCAGCGACCGCCGGCTGATATTTTAGGCGAGGAAGGGTTTGTCAGGGACTTTTTGCTCCTCGACTAAGAAGCTTCTCCAGGAAAACCAATTGCAATTTCTTTGTTTCTCTGTTTGGTGTAACGCTCGGTTCGCCGTATTACGCATTAACCAAAGTGCCATCCGTGGCTGCTACAATGAAGGCAAATGTAAATCTTGAAAATAAGAAGAGGACTCTCTCTTCTGAGTCATGCAGGGAAAGGCAATTCATTTTGTGACGCTACGAATGGTGTATCCGCTGTGTACAGACTATTCAGAAACGGAAGGTTTCGTTGGAAGATAAGCGGCTGGCAGGTTGCGGTGAAGCGGCCCAGCCAGGCGGGTAAGCGGGAGCTGCAACGAGGACCGAGCCACTGCAGCAAGCCAAGCGAGAAGGTAGGGCTAGTAAGCAGCGGACGGCTGAGCTGCCGTTAGTTGTGACAGGTGCACTGTGGCGCCGCATGCTTGTCGACGCAGAACAAATATGACTGACTGGTTGTTTTGGGGAAGGAGACCAGACAGCGAGGTCATCGGTCTCATCGGGTTAGGGACGGACGGGGAAGGAAGTCGGCCGTACCCTTTGACAGGAACCATCCCGAGATTTGCCTGGAGCGATTTAGGGAAATCACGGAAAACCTAAATCAGGATGGCCGGACGCGGGATTGAACCGTCGTTCTCCCGAGTGCGAGTCCAGTGTCTAACCACTGCGCCACCTCGCTCAGTAATATGACTGACTCCGTCAAATCTAAGCGATTTGAATATTCACGAAAAGCATGAAAACCACTTCCAGACAGGATCCAAGAAACTGACGACAGCGCTGAAATCGCAATGAAGACGACAATTCAATAAAATTATTATCCTATTTGTACAAGAAGTATTAACAGAGTTATTTACCTGTAAAATGTTAGCCATTGCATAGGTCTTGAAGTCACTTATGAAATGTCCATCTTTATAGTAAAGCAGATAAACTAATTGTTGTAAATAAATTATTTAATTGTTACTACTACAGTCCCAAAACAAACACATAAGCGGCAGATTAACATCAGCGTAATTGATTTGTCTTATTATTCCAGTTTGTCTGGGTTGGTAAGTCTGTGTTTGTAAGATGGATTTTTGAGTAGCATAGTGCGGAAGCAGCAAGCTGAAGAAAGTGCAAGGTTGAATGGTTCAAATGGCTCTGAGCACTATGGGACTTATCTTCTAAGGTCATCAGTCCCCTAGAACGTAGAACTACTTAAACCTAACTAACCTAAGGACAACACACACATCCATGCCCGAGCCAGGATTAGAGCCTGCGACCGTAGCGGTCGCGCGGTTCCAGACTGTAGCGCCTAGAACCGCTCGTCGAGTGCTTGACCATCTTTCGTCGTTCTGTTATGCTCTGTATAAATTACTAACCATAAGATAATATTCTACAATGTTCGACGTACAAAGAAGTAATATCAGTCTGAACATTCTCCAAATATGCACTTTATATATGTCTGATATGTGTGAAGCTGAAAGAACTTTTAATCAGTAGAATGGTGGTACAGCTCTAATACGCACACTTGGTTGTAATAGACAGTCGTTTGAGAGAAGTTCCAAATAGGCAGGCAGAGCTTGCTTTATGGTTTCTTGATATTCGTGTCGGGTTGAGTAAGGTCGGTAAAGTTTGAACGGTCGGGGAGCCAGTGTGTAAGAGATACTCGGGACTTAGTAATTTTCTTTATTGAACAGCTTTCGACTGACAGAATGCATCAATAGTAAGTGCTAGTGTAGCTATCAGTCACTTAACTTTGCTATGGTGAATCAGTTATTGTATTTAATCTTTAATCAATTTGTTGAACTTAAGAAATTTTATTAAGTTTGAGTGATATTGTGTACCGTTTACATTCGTCTTAGCTAGCGAATGATGTGCTGTCTCTGCTAAGTCAGTCATTTCATATCTTACGGCTTCACTGTGTTTAAATATTGGCGTGAGTAACATCACCTTTCGAAGTAATTAGTTTTTGCTCTGATTAAATTGAAACTGCACTTTGTTCCTGTGGTTAGGCTACATCGACAGGCATTATTTCTTTCTTATTTCCTTTACTTAATAACCTGTTCATTTATTTATGTGGTTTTGTAAATAGTCCATCACACAGACCATACGAATAATCGACGCTTCTTTAAGAGGTTAAAGCAACAGCCCACGAACAAATCCCTAATGATGCAGTCGAGCAAATTCCGATTTAGGGTTGAGTCCTCTCCTGCTGGTGGTTAGGTGGCAGCACACTGACTTCCGCTAACTATCGATTTCATAAAAATTTGAGTCATCAGTCTTCAAACCGGTGTGACGCGGACCGCCACGAGATCCTCTCCTGCACACCACTTCATCTGACAGTAGCACTTGCAACCTACATCCTCAATTATTTCCCGAATGTATTCCAATCTCAGTCTTAGTCTACAGTTTTTATCCTCTGCAGTTCCCTTTAGTACCATGGAAGTTATTCCTTGGTGTCTTAACAGATATGCTACCATCTGTTCCCTCCTTCTTTCAGTGTTTTCCATGCACTCCTTCCCTCTCCATGTCTGCGCAGAATGTCATTCCTTACCTTATGAGTCTACCTAATTTTCAACATACTTCTGCAGCACCACATTTCAAGTGCTCAATTCCCTACTTCTCTTCCCACAGTCCATGTTTCACTGCCATACAGAGCTATACTCCAACGCACTTTCTCAGATATTTTTTTTCTGAAATTAAAGCCTACGTTTGATGCTAGTAGACTTTTCTTGGCCAGGAATGCTGTTTTTGCCCGTGCTAGTCATCTTTTGAAGACCTCCTTGCTCCTTCCGTGATTGGTTATTTTGCTGTCTGGGTAGTAGAATTCGTTAACTTCATCTATTTCGTGACCATCAAGCCTGATGTAAAGTTTCTCGCTGTTCTCATTTCTGCTACTTCTCACTAATTTCGTCTTCCTTATATTTACTCTCGTCCATATTCTGTACTCATTAGACTGATAATCCCAAACAGTGGATCCTGTAATTCTTCTTCTCTTTCACTGAGAATAGCGATGTCATCAGTGAATGTTATCATTGGTATCATTTCACCTTGAATTTTAATTCCACTCTTCAACCTTTCTTTTATATACATTACTGCTTCTTCGGTGAACAGATTGAACAGTAGGGTTGAAAGGCTACACCCCTGGCTTATATCCTTGTTAATCAGACACTTCGTTCTTGGCCTTCCACTCTTATTATTCCCCTTAGGTCTTGTACCTGTTGTATATTAGCCGTCCGTTCCCGTAGCTTACCCACTTTTCTCAGAATTTCGAAGATCTTCCACCACTTTACACTGTCAAACGCTTTTTCCAGGTCGACAAACCCTACGAAAGTGTCTCAATTTATCTTTAGTTTTGTTTCCCTTATCAACCACAAAGTCAGAATTGGCTCTCTGGTTGCTTTATCTTTCCTAAGGTGAACTGATCGTCATCTAACACATCCTTAATTTTCTTTTCCATTCATGTGTTACTATTGTCGTCAGAAATTTAGATGCATGAGCCATTAAGCTAACTGTGCGATAATTCTCGTACTTGTAAAGTCCTGCAACCTTTGGAATTGTATGGATGACATTTTCCCGAAAGTCACCTGGTATTCGTATAGCCAAACTCATACTTTCTACGCACCAACGTGAATAATCGTTTTGTTGCCACTTCCCCCAATGATATCAGAAGTTCTGATGGAATGTCATCTATCCCTTCTGCCTTATTTGATCTTGTCTTCCAGTGCGCTTTTAGTTTCTGATTCTAATGCTGGATCCTCTATCCCTTCTGTACTGACTCCTGTTTCTTTTTCTATCACATTATAGAAATCTTTTACCTTATAGAGGCGTTCAATGTACACTTTCCTCTTCTCCACTCTCTCCTCTGCATTTAACAGTGGAATCCACATTGCACCCTTAATATTACACTCCTGCATTTAATTTCACCGAAAGTAGTTTCAACTTTTCTCTGTTCTGAGTTAGTCCTTCCGAGAACCACTTCTTTTACAATTTCTTCACAAGTTTCACGCAGCTATTCCACCTTAGCTTACTTGCAGTTTCTATTTAACTGATTCTTCAGGGACATGCACTTCTGCGTCCCTGAATTTCCCTGAACATTTTTGTACTTCCTTCTTTCATCGATCAACTCCAGTATAACTTCTGTTACCCATGTTTCCTTTGGAGTTACCTTCTTTGTACCCAGGTTTTTTTTCCAATTTCTGTGATTCCTCCTTTTAGAGGTATCAATTCCTCTCCAAGTGAACTGCCTACTGCCGGCCGCTGGTGGCCGAGCGGTTCTGGCGCTACAGTCTGGAACTGCGCGACCGATACGGTCGCAGGTTCGAATCCTGCCTCGGGCATGGATGTGTGTGTTGTCCTTAGGTTAGTTAGGTTTAAGTAGTTCTAAGTTCTAGGGGACTTATGACCTCAGCAGTTGAGTCCCATAGTGCTCAGAGCCATTTGAACCATTTTTGAACTGCCTACTAAGCTATTTCTAACTTCAGTGTCTATAGCCTTAGAGAACTTCAGGAGTATCTTCATGCATACCTCTTCATTCTTTAGTACTTCCGTATCCTTCTTCTTTGCGCTTTGATTCTTCAGGACTAATCTCTTAATCTTCAGCCTACTCTTCATCACAACTAAACTGTGATCTGAAGGTACGCCAGTTCCCGGGCACGCCTTAGAATCCAGTATCCGATTTCGGAATCTTTCTCTCACCATGATGTAATCTGAAATCTTTCCGTACCTCTCGGCCTTTTCCAACTATACCTCCACCTCTTGTAATTTTTGAACAATTCGCTATTACTATATGCAATTTATTGCTGAATTCATTTGGTCTTTCTTATTTCTCATTCCTAGTCCGTATTCTCTCGTAACCCTTTCTAGACATGCACACCTCAACAATCGTTGTCGGTGTTTGTTTGCTGTCTATTTTGATGAGAAATCGATCTTAAAAATTTTACGAGTCCGTTAAATATCATAGCCGGCCGGTGTGACCGATCGGTTCTAGGCGCTTCAGTCTGCAACCGCCTGACCCCTACGGTCGCAGGTTAGAATCCTGCCTCGGGCATGGATGTGTGTGATGTCCTTCGGTTGTTCTAGGGGACTGATGACCTCAGATGTTAAGCCCCATAGTGCTCAGAGCCATTTGAACCATTTAAATGTCATAACAGAACAGCTGCTGTCGAGGAACGGCCTTGAAACAGCTGGCTACGGCTGCGGGTGACAAGTCTTTCTATCGCTGCGTAGGACTTTTATTTCCTAATATCTCTAATTGATGTACTAATGCGTGCGGGGCTTCTTTACACTGCGAGAGTATATGCACTGACCGGTTAGCTACCGTCGAAGACAGCCAACTTTAAAAGGGTTTAGTGCTACGAAGCAGTGAAAAGCTTTCCACATCTTTTAATTATGAAAATGAAATTAAATCGGACGGAGGAATTGGATGTCAAACATACCTCACTGAAATTCCAGTGGCGAAAAGTTTCCGGAATAGTCCGCTCCCGGAGGGGACTTCCAGGGGGAGGTGACCGAGAGATAAAGACTGAATTTACAGTGTGAGTCAATGGAGTGATATGGAAAGAAATTCTGATCAGGTGGTTGTGGTGTCACCGCTAGACACCACACTTGCTAGGTGGTAACTTAAATCGGCCGCGGTCCTGTAGTACATGTCGGACCCGCGTGTCGCCACTGTGTAATCGCAAACCTAGCGCCACCACATGGCAGGTCACAATACACGGACTAGACCTCGCCCCAGTTGTACGGACAACATAGCTTGCGACCAGACCTACCAAGTCTTCCTCTCATTTGCCGAGAGACTGATAGAATAGCCTTCAGATTATTCCATAGCTACTACCTAGCAAGGCGCCATTTGTATCAGTGCTTATAGCTTACTACTATTCAAGAGATGTATTCCAACAAGAGAATAAAGTTAAGTATATTATTCCAGCTACGTACTTTTCTTCTTATTCATTAATAAGTCTCATGTTCCAGTACTTCACGCCCGTCTGCGTTAGTTTAGCGTGCACTTTCAGCCACTTCGATCTACAAGGTGTTGGCCCCGCTGCCGACACATCAGTGGTTATAGTATAATATCTGGAGGTGTAAAGCCCATTTGCTTCCCTACTTACTTCCTCCTCCTCATACTCCTAAAGTGGCATGCATTTTTATAAATTTCAATCGCTTCTGGGACTTTCTTCCATAAATGTTGAACTCTTTAGGTAGCACACACGTGTTATAGAAATCTATGCCAAGACCACAGCCCTCCTGATGTTCCGCTAACGCCTATTTCTCATCTTGTTTCAGCAGCGTATGTCATTCGTATTCCTTAATACGTTCTATAACAGTCCTTTCTGTTTCATTTATATAGACTTTGCCGCCGCTACGCATCATTTCATAGATGCCCGCATTGTGGAGGCAATCAGGTGCATCCATTTTTAGTTGGAAAAGTCTTATTTTGTCTTGATTTCCTTAGAATTCTGTTTATGTTATCAGTGACACCACAAAAAACCGGCAACTTAACAGAGTGCTTCTTTGTCAGTGCTTTTAGCATAATTTACATTTCGCTTAAGAGCCTTGTCAGTGGACAAACTGTCATAGACATTGACCTTCATTGTCTTCTTTAAAGAAATCCAACTCCGATTCCAAGCTGTTGCCACCGCTGATACGAAAGGCACGTGAAGGCCGAGTGTTGAGCATTGGTTGCTTGTGGGCTGGGTGGTGGTGCTTAGCGGCTTCCAAATACCTATTTGTGTTACTCGTAGTAGGCTTTCTATACACTCTGTGTCCTGAAGTTCTGTCAGATCTATATTCCAACACCTCCAGGAACGGGAGACCGACATCATTCTCAACCTCAAAGTATGATTGATTTTGGGGTGAATTCCACCTAAGACATTGTGGTACACATGAAGCCCATCTGCACTACGTGGCCATATGTAAAATGTGTCATCCACATGCCAACAGGAACGCTTCAAACGAAGACTACTTAATGACTGTGGCTCAAAATGTTCGGCCAAAATGTCAGCTGCTACTGGCGACAAGGATGAGCTTACATCAGTTCATAGAATTCACCATTGTATTTGAAATAGCTCGATCGAAGACATAAATCAGTAAAGTCACAAATTTATTCTCATGTTTGCAAAAGACAAAACGTGTTGAAAATTAAATAGTCAGATGCAGTATTTACGTAAAAGTGGGAAACAAAAGAGTGTGGAAAGTGTCTAGCTAAAAAAAGAAACAATTTAGAGAGATATGTGAAGACAGTAACATGTTCTCGAAAGAACAGTTACTGTTGATGACCATGCAGCTTTTCCCTGGAATAAATGATGACTATCTGACAACCTCAGCTGCCGACAGGTGTTGCTGTTATACCTCGATGTGGACAGCTGAAAATGTGTACCCCGACCGGGACTCGAACCCGGGATCTATAAGGTACAATACATATGTAGAATTGTGGACAGTTTGGAATGTGAGTCTCACGGGAAGCGTGCAAGGGATAAGTCCCTGCAGTCGCGGTATTCACCTGTGTCCTCGGTGGCTGAGATGGATAGAGCGTCTGCCATGTCAGCAGGAGATCCCGGGTTCGAGTCCCGGTCGGGGCACACATTTTCAGCTGTCCACATCGAGGTATAACAGCAACACCTGTCGGCAACTGAGGTTGTCAGTTAGTCATCATTAATTTAGAGAGACGTAAGCTAATTTCGCGACTCGTTGAGAAGTGGTCTGAAAATAATCAGATCAGCTTAGGATATGTAGCAGGGATTCTTTAAGGCATGTGTCTCACGGACAAGAAACTGACACCTCGTAGGTAGCTTTTCAAGAACACTTTCGCCTAAGGCCAAACTCTAAACCCTGGAAAGAATTTCATAAAGTTTGTAATCTAAGTAGCAACCAGCCACAAGTATGCAATAAAAAGTTTATTTAAAACAAACCATTACTGGTTCCGCATTTATTACAGATCCATATTCAAATGGCTCTTACAGATATCCTTCCTCTCCCAGTTATGCACTGGACACTGGATTGGTGTAGTGGTGTACATTTGTTTCTGTGTCATGGATTCTTCCTGTATTTGGGCTGCTATTTTTGAAGTTAACCAGGGCGGTAATTTTTTTCTTACTTATGTGAAACTGGGCCACGATTTGTGAATGATGACCGTGTGTGCTGTCATGAAACATAGAATGGTGAGTGTTAAAGCTGTTCCGAGAGAAACAGCACTCACAAAGTGCACCTGTAAAAATATGTTAACTTTAAAATGCATAACGCAACTAATGGACGAATGCATCACGCAGAAATGTACACCACTGCGCCAGCCACGTCACAAGTACAAAATCAGATCACAGTGGGAAATCAGGGGAAACAGTAAGACTTCTGTAAATGAGTTTGTAATAAATCCAAAGTGATCAAATGTGTGTGAATTACTAAGCTACCAAACTGCTCATGTCACCGGTCCCTAGACGTACAAACTACTTAAACTAACTTATGCTAAGAACAAAAAACGCTCATGACCAAGAGAGGACTCCAAACTCCGGGGGGGGGGGGGGGGGGGGAGGGGCCGCGCAATCCGTGACATGACGCCTCTAACCGTTGGGCCACTCCGCGCGGTCGTAATAAATCCGAAATCGGTCATGGGTTGAGTGAAATAAACTTTTTAAACCACACTTATTATAGCTGGCTGCTGCATAAATTATAAACCTTACAGTGTTACTACAGCCACGATTCTCAGTATGTCAACATTCAAGAAATTTCACACCGTGTAGAGAGTGGTGAGAGCCCATTTACGTGTAATCTAAAGACTACTTTTAACCGGGAGTAGTGTTGCAGCAGTATCAGACTGCCCCCTCTATCAGCCAGACAGATTGCAGAGGTGGTGTGCCCTGGTAATTGGAGTGGCTGCGCCGGAATGCGCATTCCCTCCAACGACGCCACTGCGGTACTGCGGGCACACTTGCAGGTAATAGGGACTTGGCGTGCAAGTCCACCTCCACGGCAGCCAACCTCTGGCGCCGGTGGCCTGGTTAAAAGCTCCGGGCAATTAGCGTGAACACGGGCGACCTGGACCTCAACCGAATAATAGGGACAAGTTTTTAAATAAAATTATTTTCATAGCCTCAGTAGCTGGCGCTAAACATGGACCTGAATAGTAACAACCTAATTAAAGTAGCCAGCAAGTGTGACAGAAGTAATGATTGCTGGGAACATCCAGACTTTTGCAAAGAAAGAATGACTGAAGCAGACCGGTTCGGTAGTGACATATCCTTATCCTGTTGCATACGAATAATTTGTTGTGAAATGCATGCTTCCGTTGCTGTTGTAGGTTTCAGGCCGAATACTGGTTTATAAAGCTTCTGTAGGCTAGTCTGTTCTGTGCAGCCGGCCGAAGTGGCCGAGCGGTTCTAGGCGCTTCAGTCTGGAACCGCGCGACCGCTACGGTCGCAGGTTCGAATCCTGGATGTGCATGATGTCCTTAGGTTAGTTAGATTTAAGTAGTTCTAAGTTCTAGGGGACTGATGACCTCAGATGTTAAGTCCCATAGTGCTCAGAGCCATTTGAACCATTTTGTTCTGTGCAGGACTCTTCATCTCTGAAGAGCTACTACGTCCTACACCCATTTCTTCACTAAAATTAAACCATCGCATTCTTTTGCCATTTTTACCTTCCCTCCGTTACCAAACTGAGCATTCCCTGATGCCTCAGTAAGTATCCTTCAACTGACCACATCTTTTAGCCAAGTTGTGCCGTTAATTGCCTTTCTGCCTAATTATGTTAGATAACTCTTCATCATATATCTATACTAACTATATTCTGCTTTGTTTTTTGCTGTGGCCCAATATTTCAAAAGCCGCTATTCAGTTCTTGGCTCTGAGCACTATGGGATTTAACACCTATGGTCATCAGTCCCCTAGAACTTAGAACTACTTAAACCTAACGAACCTAAGGACATCACACAACACCCAGTCATCACGAGGTAGAGAAAATCCCTGACCCCGCCGGAATCGAACCCGGGAACCCGGGCGTGGTTCAGTTTTTGTCCGAGGTTTTTATTATTCACGTTTCATTTCCGTACAAGGCTACCCTCTAAGGAAATTCCTTCGAAAATGTCTTTCTAACAATCAATTTTATATTCAACGTAAACAAATTTCTCTTAATATTAATACTCTGCGTTTCATATCGTTTCTGTCTGGAATATTGTCCGTTGCTTCGCTGCTCGAGTAGCAAAACTCATCTAGCAGTCTTCCCTCAGCATCGAATGATTGGATTCGACACCTTTCCCTTATCTTCCTTTACTTCGCAATGACCGACTCAGCATATAGAAAAGTTAAATCAGCCTTCGGTCCAGAGAAAACAAGCACGTCAACATTTAAAGTGCAATGGCAATTTCGCCGTTAAACGCAGAGGAGAGAGAGGATATTGGAAAGCGAATACTAAACCCTCTACGAAACGCAGAGGATAGTGCAGATATTGGAAAGCGAATACTGAAACCCTCTACGAAAGAAGGAACTGTGATGGCGCTATAGAAGAAGAGCTCGAACTCGGTATGAATTCAGTTTTACGGTTAAACAGAGCTTTCTAAGATTTGCGAAGGCAGAAAGCATAGATAACATTCCTTCGAAATATCTAAAATCCTTGGGTGTAGTGCCAACCAAAGAAAGGATGGGCAGTTACAAGGGAGATTATCGTAACTCTGTTTAACAGCTAACGCATCAAATTTGCCGACAACAATAATTAATATAAGAATGGGAAGTCAAACTCAGGCTCAGTTAGATGACGATCAATTTTACTTCAGGAAAGGTAATGGTACTTGAGAGGCAGTTCTGACATTGCGATCGATAAAGGAAGAAAGACTTACGAGAAGTCGAGAAACTGTTATTGGATTTCTTGGCCTCGGAAAAGCGTTCGGCGATGAAAAGTGGTGCAAGATGTTCAGAATTATGACAAAAATGAGAGCAAGCTACAGGGAAAGCTGGGTAATATACATTAAGCACAGGAACGTTGAGTGAACTGTAAGAATGCAAGAAGACCAAGAACGATAGACTCAGTCGAAAAAAGGTGTAAGATAGGGGTGCAGTCTTTCACCCCTAATGGTCAATCTGTTCATCGAATAAGTAATGACAGAAATCAATAAAAGGTTGAAGAGACGATTAAAAGTTGGGGTGTAAGGTTATCAGCGATAAAAGTGTTTTGAGACTGCTGTCCTCAGTGAACGTGAAGAAAAGTACAGGTTGTGTTGAATTGAATGAACAGTGTAATGAGTAAGTATAGGGACTGAGAGTAAATGGAGGAAAGACGAAAATAATTCACAGCAGTGAAAATGACATTAGCTACAAACTTCCCTTCAAAGTTGGTATCAAGCAATAAACGAATTTGGGTTCTATTATCACTAAATAAACTAAGTAAAGGAACTCTACTAACTTAGAAGCAAAATTACGCATAACGGAAGAACCAAGAACATTTAAAACGGACTAGACAAGGCATACAAGGCATTCCTGCTCAAAAGACATCTACTACTATCCAACAACGACCTTAATATGAGGAATATTTTCTAGGAATTGACGTTTCGGGTAGTGAATTATGAACTGTGGGAAACAAGGAGAAAGAGTGTAGAAGTGTAGTGCTAATGAATTTGGACCGATATGAGAATGTGAGAGTAGGTTCAAGGCAGAAACGGCGAGAAGAGGAATATGAGGGAAATACCGACTAGAGGAAGGGATGGGGAGAAAGAACCGTTGTTAAGACGGCAGGAAAAAACTTCCATGGCACTAGAGGGACCTGTGGAGGGTAAACCATAGGAAGCCAGTGATTGGAATACATCCGGCAAACAATTGAGGAGATGTGTTGCAGTTGCCACTCTGAGGTGAAACGGTTGGCTCAGGAGACGAATTTGTGGCGGGCCAGATCAAACCTTTCAGAATAATGATGACTGAAAAAAACTTTTCTAGCACTATTCTTTCCATTCCATTTATCTAACGGAATCGTTGTCATCTCTGACAGAACTACACTGTTACGACATCTAATTTTTATTTCTTTCCTAATTTTAGTTGTTTTTTCAAACTTTCCTTTGGCTTCTTACTTCCTTTTGCTGGTTGCTCTATGCCTATACTGAATAACGTTAAGGATAATTTACAACGCTGTCTCTTTCCTTCTCAGGTACCGCTTCCCTTTCAAGTCCGTGGACCTCAGTCGCGTACTGTACAAATCGCGATCAACTCTTGGATCCTTGCACTTTTATTTCAGCTACCTGTAAAATTTCAAAACATGTTTTCCAGTTGACATTCTCCAAGCTACCTCTGAATCTACAAATGTTGTAAACGCAGATTTGCCTTACTTCAAGCTACCTTCTAAGATGGGTCTTTGAGTTAGTATTGCCTATCTAATTCAGTCACGAATCAATAAAATATTCAAAAAGTTTTTATTCTGAAGAAGGATAATGTTTTCTTTTTCTGCTGGACAATTCGAGCTACTTTTGCGGCATTATTTTTAAAATACTTGTAGCTAACGTGACTGTATCTTCTTCTACATTCCGTTCCTCAGTCTATGTCCAATTCAGTACAGACCTTCGTTTCTAATTCGATGTCGAGGCAGCATAAGACCTTTCTTTTTGGCGTTATGTAGCATATGATATTATACCTCCACTCAGAGCACTAGGCTGTCTGCATTGTGAATATTGACGTGGCGTAGTACTGAGCACCTGTTTATTTTCATTGAGCCCTGTTCTTACAAAATGGTTCAACTGGCTCTGAGTACTATGGGACTTAGAACTACCTAATTCAAAGTAACCTAAGGACATCACACACATCCATGCCCAAGGCAGGATTCGAACCTGCGACCGTAGCGCTCGCGCGCTTCCAGACTGTAGCGCCTGTTCTTACACGTTTCGGTACAATCGATCAAATCAGTACAAGTGTCTTTACTTTAGCCCTGAAGCCCACTGCGCAACTCAAGAAGTTGACGCGTAGGAAATTCTGCAGCGGAGAAAGGAATTGTCGCATGTGTTTTTGAACCCAAATTGGACCTACGATAATGGCGAGACAGTAATTGAGCAAATGTTGCAAGAAAATTTGCAGTAAATCCCGTAGCTTTTGATTCAGAATTCGTACATGACATTTGGTGCAGAGTGAAAATAGATCTCCGCGGCTTAGTTCGTCTATATGTACATGGATACTCTGCAAATCACACTTAAGTGCCTGGCAGTGGGTTCATGAAACTACCTTATCAATAATTATCTATAACTTCAATCTCGAACAGAGCCCGGAAAAAAACGAACACCTATATCCTTCTGTGCGAGCTCTGATTTCTACGTTACAAGTGGACATTTGATAGTGAGTGTAAGCTTTGCTCTTGTATCGCTTATTCGAAAAAATTCCTGTACTAATCATGTATTTCAAAGTAATTTCAAGATTAATAAAACTGTCTATTCAAGTAGGTACCTACTTTAATTACACAACAGATGAAGGTTTTTCAAGTGAATGATAAGAAGCAAACTTTGAATTCCAGGTGTAAGTGGCAAATCGTCGTCGAAAAGTGCCGTGCTGTAGTGTACAATGTTTCTCAATTTCACCTTTGCAGCTTCCTAAGTCCTGTGCGTCGGCTAAACAAGTGAGCGAGCTGGAACAAGGTAGAAACCGCCCGACAGCAACACCATTCGCCCTGTAATCATTTGTTCTCCAGCAGTGGGAATATCAGCAGTTCAACAATGATAAAACATTGTTATACTATTCAGTACAATTAGGAACATCCGTGGCATTCTCTTTGCCAGCTGGTTTGCCATTACAACCACCTATTTACCGTATACGTGTAAATTTTATGAAATGACTGACGGGATGGTAGTGGGGTCTCTATTGTCTCCAGCAGCGGCAGACTTCTTTATAGAACACTATGAGGAAAATGCATTAAATTTGGCTCCATTTGGTTCGCCTTCATTTTATCGTTCTATTGACGACAAGTCTGTGGTCTGGCGACATTGTGTCTAAGCTCCTGAGTAGACCCTTGAGCTCATGAACAACATGCACCTAAACATTCATTCACTGTAGAGGCCGACACAGAAGGAAAACCGTCATTTTCACCTGTGTTAGTACGAAGAAAGTAAAATGGTCCCGTCGGCCACTGTGTACCACTAGCCCACGTACACTGATTTATATCTCAGCGCTTAGAGTAGCCATCTTCAAGTCCAGTAGAGTGCCATTTAAACTACGTCAATATACAGAGTTCGAAATGCTCCTAACGCGGAACACTTGAACTTCGGAGTTAATTTTCTTAAGAACATTTTCCAAAAGAACTGATACGAAGCACATGGTACGAAGTCGCATTCCAAGAAAAGAAAGCGTGAAAATATTGACCAATCACGTGATAAGCCACCGATTGTGCTCCACACTTTATGCGGTGGTACATCTAGTGAAATAAGTAGGGCTCTGTGAAGATGAAGAATAGAACCTATTTTCCGACCAACTCAGAAGATAAATAAGACACTATGAACGGTTAAGAACAGTCTCGACCTTAGGGTCCCTGCGATTGTGAAAGCAACAACTTGGGTAAGTCCATCTCTACCGTTTCCGAGCATTGTACAGAAAATCAACAGCACTTCAAGAATCGGTAAATTGTAAAATCATCAGCTGCTAAGCACAGTCTTACTTATAAACACGAAATACTGTGTCCATGAAGCAAATATGTTGTTCCAGGTTTCAAGGTACTGCGATTCGTCTAAAAGAGGATATAGTAATTACAATCTGCGAGAAAAACTTCAACCGCGACAGCAGATGCAAGCTTAGCGGTGAGTGAAAGTTAGTTCTCGAAGCTGAGATGAAACAGATTCGTGTATTTTCTTACGACCCTATGGCGACGTTGGCGATACCAATGCTGGCCTTAACATCTGTCGCAGCATGACGTAATGATGACGTACGTCGACGAATAAGAAGACGTCTGTGGACTGATCGACGGCCACTACAGCAACAGTCGCGTCCATCAGTTGCTCTTCACGAAGATTTGAAGGTTTGTTAAAATTTCACGCGGCAAGAAATTCGTCAGTATTTTACACAAAGGTGTCATCGTGAAAAGTTATTCTCACTCTAACTTTAACCCAATTAGACAGTACGGAGGACGTGATAGTCGTAAATGTGTAACAGTTGTCTTAAGAATGTAACCATGTTTTAACAAAGTAGCGTGTTGAAATCGTTCAGCAGAGAGCTTTGCTTAACTTCCTAGTGTCAACGCGTATCAGAGAGCTGTTGCAGTGGAGAACGAGCAGTTTTCAGGTCACAGAACCGAATGCAGCCTGCAGTAGCAAGTTGTAGAGTGTCACTTTTTACCAGTATTTTCTGGCACTACAGAAGGAGAAGCGAGTGTTATGTCGTTGTTTTACTGAGTCATCAGTCTCCTTACTGTTTTGATGTGACCTGCCACTCATCCTGCATCTTGTGTCCCCAATTATTTCTTGGATGTATGTCAATGTCTGTCTTCCATTACAGTTTTTAGCTTCCTCACCTCGCTGCAGTACCATTGAAGCTATTCCTTGACGTTAAAACGGATGTACTATCATCCTGTACCTTCTTCTTGTCAGTGTTTCCCACAGTTTCCTTTCCTCGCATTTTGTGGAGAACCTCCTTATTCTTTATCTTATCGGTCATTCTTTCGTATCATGGCATCTCAAACGCTATCATTTTCTTCCGTTCCTGTTTTCCAACAGTCCGTTATTCACTACCATACAATGTCGTGCTCCAAACGTACATTGCCATAAATTTCTTCCCAAGACCTATATTAGATACTAATATAATAATTTTGTCCAGAACTGTTTTTTTCCTGTACGAGTCTGCTTTATTTTTCCTCCTTGCATCGTCCGTCATGGGTTAGGTAGCAGAATTCCTTAACCTCGACTATACTGTGATCATCAATTTTGATGTTAACATTTGCGCTGTTCTGATTTTTGTTACTTATCATTACTTTCGTAATGTCGTAGATGGACGATTAGAGAGCTGCGAACCTTTCCGGACATGGGAATTCGAATACAGGTACTACCACCAAATTTCACACTCCGGTCAGATTGCATACCCCCAAATTAAAGTAAATGGCCCTTACAATTCGTAAATGTGTTTTTCCAGGACCGTAAGTATTTCCATTCTTTAGATAATGATCTGTTCTCGACTATTTCGAAAGAAAGATTTTGTATATAAAATTTTCAGATACCCGCAGAGCTGCCAGAAATTTCTCGCTACTTATAGCCTCTTACATTTATCATAACATGAAAGTAAGCTTGCATTTCAAGTGTAGTAATTAACATAGCAAATTAAATAATCTAGCCGTTTGTGACAAGTTGTGCCATAGAGATGGTGGAACCTACCGGGTTGTTTATGGTGACAACCAAATGAAGTAAAATTTATCGCCAGATGATACCAATTTCTTACTGCATAATCGCTGGAGGGTGAGCACATAAGCATTTGTTAGTTTAGTGGCTTGCCTGCTGACCTAGATGTCAGGTTATGCACTGTCCCATTGTGCCCTAATGAAATCTTTTAAATTGTTTGGTTGGCTGATTCGGGGGAAGCGACAAAACATCGAGGTAATCGGTCCCAACAGATTACGGAAGGGTGGGATACGAAGTAGATCACGCCGTATCACAGGAACCATCCCAATATTTACCTGAAGTGATTTAGGGAAATCACGGGAAACCTAAATCAGGATGTCCGGGCGCTGATTTCAAACATCGTCCTCCCGAATGCGAGACCAGTGTGCTATCACTGCGCCACCTCGCTTGGTAATCTTTTAAATAATGAAATCCCAGTCTAACGGACACTCAATGAATAAACTCCAAAGCATACATAAATGTGAAACATTAAACTAAATGGTACACGAATTTATCTTTCTGACAATAATGCTTCCTGACAAATGTATTGAACCTCAATTTCATTCACGACAAGAAAATGAGTTATATTGAATTCTTTTCTTTGACGACATAAGCCTTCTGACTGGTTTGATGCGTCCCGCCACGTATTCCTCTCCTGTGCCAATCTTTTCATCTCTGAGTGACACTGCCAACCTGCGTCCTCAACTATTTCCTAAATGTATTCCAATCTCTGTCATCCTCTACAGTTTTTGCCCTCTACAGCTCCCTTTAGTACCACACAAGTCATTCGGAGACGTCTTAACAGATGTCCTAGCATCATGTCCCTTCTCCTTATCAGTGTTTTCCACACACTACTTTCCTCTCCCTTTCTGCGCAGAACCTCCTCAGTCCTTACCTTATCAGTCCACCTAATTTTCAACATTCGCTTTTATCACCACACATCAAATGCTTGATTCTATTCTGTTCCGGTTTCCCTACAGTTCATGTTTCATTACCATACAATGCTGTCCTCCGGACGTACATTCTCAGAAATTTATTCCTCAAATTAAGGCCTATGTTTGATACGAGTAGAATCTTCTCACCCAGGAATGCCGTTTTTGCCAGTGCTAGTCTACTTTCGATGTCCTCCTTGCTGCGTGCGTCTTCGCGTATTTTGATGCGTAGGTAACATAATTCCTTAACTTCATGTACTTTGTGACTATCAATTCTGATGTTAAGTTTCTCGCTGTTGTCATTTCTGCTACTTCTCATTACTTTCGTCTTTCTTCGATTTGCTCTCAGTCCATATTCTGCACTCATTAGATTGTTCATTCCTTTCAGCAGACCCTGTAATTCTTCTTCAATCCACTCACGATAGCAATGTCATCAGCGAATCGTACCATTGATAGCCTTTCACCATGAATCTTAATTCAACTCCTACATCTTTCTTTTATTTCCATTATTGCTTCTTCGATGTGCAGATTGAACAGTAGGGGCGAAAGATTACATACCTGTCTTACACCCTTTTTAATCCGAGCACTTAGTTCTTGGTCGTCCACTTTTATTTTTCCCTCTTGGCTCTTGTACACATTGTATATTACCCTCCTCTTCCTATAGCTTACCCCTATTTTTCTCAGAAATTCGAAATTCTTCCACCGTTTTACATTGTAGAACGCTTTTTCCAGGTCGAAAAATCCTAAGAATGTATCTTGATTTTTCTTTAGTTCTGCTTCAATTCTCAACCGCAGAGTCAGAATTGCGTCTCATGTGCCTCACCTTTTCTAAAGCGTTTAGCACATCTTCAATTTTCTTTTCCAACCTTCTGTACATTATCCTTGTTAGCAACTTGGGTGCATGAGCTGTTAAGCTGATTGTGCGATAATTCTCGCACTTGTCAACTTTTGTGTGGATGATACTTTTCCGTACGTCAGATAGTATGTCGCCAGACTCATACACATTACACACCAATGTGAAGAGTCGTTTTGTTGTCACTTCCTCCAATGATTTTAGAAATTCTGATGGAATGTTATCCACCTCTTCTGCCTTATTTGACCTTAAGACCTCCAAAGATCTCTTACATTGTGATTCTAATACTGGATCACCTATCTATTCTAAATCGACTTCTGTTTCTTCTTCGATCAGAAAATTCTTTCCCCTCATGGGAGCCTTCAATGTACTCTTTCCACCTACCCACCCGCTCCTCTGCATTTAACAGTGCACTCGTTATGCCACAGCCTTTGCTTTTAATGCCACCGAAGGTTATTTTGACTTTCGTATATGCTGAGTCAATCCCACAGATAATCATTTCTTTTCCGATTTCTTCATGTTTTTCATGCAGCCATTTTGTCTTTGCTTCCTTACACTTCCTATTTATTTCATTCCTCAGCGAATTATTCTTCTGTTTTCCTGGATGTGCCTAATCATTTTTGTACTTCCTTCTTCAATAGATCAACTGAAGTATTTCCTTTGTTACCCATGGTTTCTATGCAGGTACCTTATTTGTGCCTATGTTTTTCTTTCCAACGTCTGCGGTTGCCCTTTTTAGATATGTCCGTTCCTCTCCAACTGTGCTACCTACTGTATCTATAGCCTTAGAGAACATCATGCTTGTCTCGTCATACGTTTGTACTTCCGGATCACGCTTCTTTGCGTATTCATTGTTCTTCACTGCTCTCTTGACCTTCAGACTACTCTTCATCACTATTGTATTGTGATCTGGGTCTATATCTGCTCCTGGGTACGCCTTCCAATGAAGTATTTGATTTCGGAATCTCTTCCTGGCGATGATGTATTCTAGCTGAAATCATCCCGAATCACTCGGTCATTTCCAAGAATACGCCTCCTCTTGTGATTCTTGAACAGAGTATTCGCTATTACTAGCTGCAATTATTACAGAACTCAGTTAGCCTTTCCCCTCTCTAATTCCTTGTCCCAAGCCCACATTCTCCAATAACCTGTTCCTTCTACTCCTTCCCCTACAACTGCATTCCAGTCCCCCATGACTATTAAATTTTCACCTCGCTTTATGTACTGTATTATCCTTTGAATATATTGAATAGTGACTTATATATTATATACAGTGAAACAAATAAGACTTGGAATAGCTGACCACGCAGAACGTACGTAAACAACGACTAATATATGCCAAAGGCATTGTGTAGTGCATCTAAATGTTAAACTGAAAAAAAATACTAAAATTCAACCATTTCACTCAAGTCTATTTGGCATAACCAGTTCTTTAAAGCATAGTTCAGCAACAGCTGTCTACCCTGACAGTCAGTAATAACGCACCCATAAAGTCACAAACAACTGCACTGAAAAATGACTAACGGATATACCCTGTCAAATACACCATCCTTATCTAATCAGACGAGAACATCAAAAGTCCCTGTATATGTTTCTCTCGCTTATCTGGAACCCCTGTTACGTCGTTATTCATAACAGCCAAAGGAGTAGATGCGTATCCGACCAACATACCACGAATACAATTTTTATAAATTTTAAATATCCTAAATACGCAGAATATTCACATTTAAGCAACTGCAACTGAATATCGTTTTCATTTGGTTACACAGTGCCAAATAACTAACATTATATTAGATTTCCGTACCTTCCACCTACCGGTACGGCGATTACTACTTGAGTAACAATTTTCCTGTTGGTCAGTCTCTCGCTACTACTCAGATGGATACTTCATAAACACTCATTCATGTAGTTCCGTTTAGATGTACTGTGCAATAAAACTAACGGAGCACGTAATTCTCTCCCATTTTCACGCACTTCTTTGAAATTTGGCTAAAAGATGTCTACAATGTTCCTCTGAAATGGTGCAGAAGAGTGCCGTCCTGGGACTCACACACGGGCTCGGCGACACGCAGGAAGCAGTCTGTATATTCATATACACACTGAAGCGCCGAAGAAATTGGTATAGGCGTGCTTCTTTAAATACAGGGATATGTAAACATGCAGAATACGGCGCTGCGGTCGGCAAAGCCTATGTAGACAACAAGTGTCTGGCGTAGTTGTTAGATCGGTTACTGCTGCTACAATGGCGGGTTATCAAGATTTAACTGAGTTTGAAGGTGGTGTTATAGTCGGCGCACGAACGATGGGGCATGGCATCTCCGAGGTAGGGATGAAATGGGGTTTTACCCCTACGACCACTTCACGAGTGTACCGGGAATATCAGGAATCCGGTACATCATCAAATCTCCGACATCACTGCGGCCGGAAAAACATCCTGCAAGAACAAGTCCAACGACGACTGAAGAGAATTGTTCAACGTGACAAGAGTGCAGTCTTTCTGCAAACTGCTGCAGATTTCATCGCTGGCCCATCAACATGTGTCAGCGTGCGAACCATTAACGAAACATCATCGATATGGTCTTTCGGAGCCGAAGGCCCACTCGTGTACCCTGGATGACTGCATGACACAAAACTTGACGCCCCGCCTGGCCCCTTCAACACCGACATTGAACTGTTGGTGACTGGAAACATGTGCCTCATCGCACGAGTCTCGTTTCAAATTGTATCATGTGGATGAAGCTGCATGGGTCGGAGACAACCTCATGAATCCATGGACCCTGCATGTCAGCTGGGGACCGTTGAAGCTGGTGAAGGCTCTGTAACGGTGTGGAGGGATTGGAGTCATATAGGACCACGTGTAGATGCGACTCTGACAGGTGACACATACGTAGGCATCCTGTCTGTTCACCTGCAGCCATTCATGTACTTTGTTCATTTTGACGAAATTGGGCAATTCTAGAAGGACAATGTGAACGTTTACTTGCTGTACGGCTGTGTACAGATTTATTGGACGTGCGCCTAGGTATAAATGAAGGTCATCAGAGGATAAATGATACTTGAAGTGGGTGAAACTCCTTGCGGCGTTTATGCCCCATATTGACCTACATTTTATTAGACTTCTTCGTAAGTACAGAAACTCTTACGCTGCTGTACCCAATAACAAGACGGATGGTCATGGGGAATGAGAACGGAAAAACTACCTGGCGCTTTGTCGTACTGGAGCTGAGAGAGAAAACGTAGATCCACACTGTGAAGCATGGCGGCAAACACATAATTATATTATTATTAATTGTTGAAACGCATATATTAGGGCCAGCTGAGAAGTAATGCTTCCTATTTTTTATGTAAAAGTTCCTTAAGCTTTTTAAACGAAACAAACATATTAGTATTCTACATCTAAATTGTTCATGTCTACATATTTATTTCTTGTATGAACTGTGACAGAATCCCGAACAATAGGTGACTGATTTACCAGGATATGTGCTGAAACTCTGAACTTGTGCACTGATAATGACTAGGCACTCACCGAAATCTAGGTTTGATTTAATGAAGCCTGAAACGAGAGGACGACTGATTACTGTGCTTCGTCATTTTGAAAGATTTTGGAGTAACTTATGGCAACGTCTAGTGGAGAAACAAAAACACTTTTTCAGAACACTGTTTTGAGGAGGCTATTTGACTAAAAGCTAAACGTGTATCTACAGTTAAAAATAACCAAGTAAAACAGGATACATCAAGTGGTCTCAGCCTTTTTCGCTATCGAAACACATCACATTTATACTGTGATATTTTTTAAACAAAGATGGTGTCTGTAAACTGCTAGGTGCAAAGAACATATTTTTGTTGCTGTTGTGAGGCAGATGTTACCTCACCACAGCAACACACGGAATCCATCTCATCATATGGTTGTGTACGAAACTGAATGTTTGGACGGTGACTACTTCCACATAGACGAGGCAGGTACATCATATGCGATTGGATTCAAAGAACATGTGACTAGAAAACAAAAAACTATCACACATGAGCAATAGCCGTCAGCATGCAGGAAAGAAAACACCATGTCAACAACACAAATATCTTCATCCTACATATCCAATATATAGACAAAAAACTAGACATCTTGAAGCACTCCAAATGAAAAAACACTGACCAAATCAACCTGAATTCATCTTAAATGATAAAAATGACAACTTTTACAATAGCATCATCTCGGTTTTCAACAAAACCCTACATTATTAAATTTGAAATACACACACACACACACACACACACACACACGTTCACATATACAGATGTACATGCTCATATTTTTTATAAGTAGTTAGTTATGTTACCGTGACATTCCAAAATGAACAATAGAATGGACTCATTTACAATAACACATTCACGCCAACTGCTTGTAATCCTGTCACCTTGAAATTATATGATCAACTAACACCATATATTGTATACTTATTTGCATATTTTAAAGCATTTATCAATGTATTACTCAAACCTTGATTTAGTCATTACATGTAACATGTATAATCTTAAGAACCCGTTGCTCCAGATAAGTTTCTCTCCACCAATCACTTATTCCACTCTGTATAGGAATTTCTTTCTGTCCAACTCGCTCTCTATTTCTCTGTCTCTCTCTTTATCTGTCTCTCTCTTCCTCTCTCTCTCTCTCTCTCTCTCCTTCTTTCTCTGTCTCTATGTATGCCTGTACCCCCAGCATTTCATCACTGTCTCTAAATCCTAGACAGAATTATTAATAATGTATAATTTTGCCACTGTTGAATACATATTATTGTGCTTGAAGTTCGCAACATTTCACCCAGTTATATAAATGAGTATGAAATACAAAGTACACAGAATAAGATTTGTATACCCCTTTAAACATTCAAACAAAGAAGTCCATAATACTTCAAAACTTACTCCTAATAATGTTATTGTGATATATATTCTTTGTACTTCAAGACAATGTTTCTGTTTTGCTATATGTTCTTTGCACCAAGTAGTTTCCAGACACTACTTCCGTTTACAGATTTTTCAAGATTATATGTGATTTGTTACGACATAGAAAGGAGCCTGCGACTATTGAATCATTCTATTCTAATTGCTTATTTTCGCCTTTAGATATACGTTTAGTTTTAGTCAAAACAACTCCTCTAACCATGTTATGAGAAAGTGTTTTTGTTTCTCCATCAGACAATTCCACTATTTACCCCAAAATCGTAAAACAACACACACATATGTCATACTAACACACGTAAATCCATCCGATGATGGAGGTTCAAACTTTAGTAATGCATTTGGATATAAATGAACAGTGACTGGTAGCAGTAACTCGTTGTTTTAATCGTTTCCCTGATTTCTATGAAAAAGGTGTGTTCTGTATTTCTAAGATTCACGAAGTGTTACCACATTATAACGCAAATTAAAGTGATGCTCAATTATTGAGTGTATTGAAGGTCATGGTTTCAGTTTTGGAACTGTATATTTGCGTGAAATAATAGCTGATGAACTAATGTCAGTCAGCTGCTAAGATCGCACTGATGTTCACACATGTCACAGAATAAATTAAAACAATTTACGTTGATGGGATGACAGCAAACTATAATTGTCAACTTTGTTCATAATTAACAAAAAAATTTCATTTTAGCTACACGTAGACTTTCATAAGTAAATCGAGGAAATGAATTAATAGGACAATATGAACAGAAAGAGAAAGGAAGTGTAAGGTGTAGTAGTGAACAGCGGTGAGTATTATTCGAACGAATTTCTATCTCGATGATTATTGTCATAAGTAGATCTTTCAAACAAATTTTTCCCCAGTAAATTATCTGTAAATTAATGAGTAACATATAATGCCACTGTATTTTCATTGTTTACGTCTTGTGCAGAATTAGTATTTGTAAAATAAGTAACGATTAAATATAATTCCATGGTATTTTCTTTGTTTACTTTTTGTACAGAATTAGTATTTGTTACTTTGGCTCAGTGCTTTCCTGTTTGATAAATAACTCATTAATGGTTTGACCAGAAACGTGCGTTTGTGGCTAAGCGGCTTCAGTTCCTGACTAAAAAACTTAGGCTTAGGGTTCGATCTCCGGTTAGTCCTACTATTTTCTCTATTCATATCTCTCATTTCACCTATAAGAATTACAATGACAATAATGTCAAGTCCAGATGCACCCTATTTTGGAGTACATCTTGAAATGCACTCCTCCCTCCAACTGGCTGCATAAGTCTATTAAGAGGTGACAGAAAGTCAATGGAACACCACCACGCCTAGTAAAGGACTACGGTACTGAAAGCATTCTTCAAGTTGAGCACAGCTTTACTTGCTTTACAGCATAAGAAATGATATATAAAATCGTTTTGGGCGGACGGCCTCAACAGTTTGGGTACTACGCACTACGCTGCCGCAATGTTAAGCAGCCAATTTAGTCAGGCAGCTGAAGGTCAGTCGTGCGACCATCGGGGGAAGATAGACGTGGAATATGTTATGCCTTTTTCCCGAAAACAAATGTGCTTTACTACAATTGTAAAAATAGTTTTTTCCATCTTTTATTTGCTTTAAGTGCTGCAGATGAAGGGTTCACCTAACAGCCGTTGGAGTATACGGAAAATACAGCAATTCATCTATTTTTATGCAGTCAATGTTGTACGAAAACCTCGTTGGTAAAAATTTATCAATAGCGGAGACAAATAATGTGACAGGAAGAGGCAGTACATATGAAGACATATTATACGTCTCTCCAGAGTGAAAATTCCCCGAAGTCCTGTCAAAAGTCGTCATCAAATTTGTTTCACGATGTAAAGAGGGTATGGCTACTGCGACAAGAGCTCGGAGACTGAAGGCGGTCACATGGGTTCCTTTCGAGGCAGCCTGCTCACAACTGCCAGTTTCTAATGACATTTTGGCTTAAAAAGATAATTTTTTTAATGTGATTTGAGAAGTGAAGTTAAAATTGAATCATAAAAAATTATTTTCCAAGAACTACAGCGGAACTGATGATATCTCAATTTTTGCTGAACACCGACCTGAAAGTCATAGATCGAAGTCATGACTAAAGACTAATTCAGCCGCGCGGGATTAGCCGAGCGGTCTTGGGCGCTGCAGTCATGGACTGTGCGGCTGGTCCCGGCGGAGGTTCGAGTCCTGCCTCGGGCATGGGTGTGTGTTTGTAGGTCCTTAGGATAATTTAGGTTAAGTAGTGTGTAAGCTTAGGGACTGATGACCTTAGCAGTTAAGTCCCATAAGATTTCACACACGTTTGAACATTTGACTGATTCAGAAGTGCATAGGATATGTAGAAGATATTTTTCTTACTGTCACGACGTTAATCTCCGTAAATGAAATAAAGATTCCGATGAGACGTTTCAGGAAAAGAGTTGTTCTGAAAACTAATTTAAAGGAAAATGCCCGAACCGCGCTGCTGATACGGTCGCAGGTTCGAATCCTGCCTGGAGCACGGATTTGTGTGATGTCCTTAGGTTAGTGAGGTTTAAGTAGTTCTAAGTCTAGGGGACTGATGATCTCAGATGTTAAGTCCCATAGTGCTTAGAGCTATTTGAACCTTTTTAAAAGAAAAGTAAAGTCCATTTGTTTGATAAATGGCAAAGAACTGGAGCTTTAAATGCCATGGAATTTCATATTTATCTATTATTCTTAACACTTTTTATTCACAGATGATGAATAAGTGTTTATATTCGTGTAAGTGAACAATTTTTCGAGTGATATTTGTTATCTACAAATAACGAATAGTAATTTCTATCTTTAGTCGTTATTTAATATTCGCATAAATTTCGCCCAATTCTGGTGCTAAGCGAAGCGCGTCACGCATGTCTACAGTACAGATTAGGACCTATGTGGAAGTGAGTGCAGGCGCGTGGAATCCACGCAGCTGTCGACAGGCCGTCACGTGGCTGTGGCAGCCGTGTGGCCGGTGTATTTGCGCTCATTGTCATTGGCGTCAGTAATCTTCGGTAACTTCCTCTAACGTTCACGAAGCGTGTTAGCGCTCCCAAGTGCGGGCCACGCGGATAGTCCACGCGGTTGCAGGGCTGTAAAGCTTCAGACTCGAAACTCTGCTAGAACAGCACGTCGTTCCTCATGCACCGACATGATTACATTTCACGCTACTTATTACACGTTCTAGTGGCAGAGCGCTGCAGATATGTAGACTTAAAGAATAAGAAAGCAGAATGCTAATAGCATTCGTTTTATTCAATAAAACTATAAGAGTTTTCAGATAAAATTATCGTTGGCGTTACTTTTCAGTACGCCATATGACTCCACCTAGACTGTTGGCATTATCCACACTGACAGCTTCCTCACCAAGGTATCAGTAACTTCAAAATCAAGTTCGTCTGCTAATCAGTACTTTATGTAAGGTTATCTTTCACTGACTGGCTAAACTGAACAATGAAAAACGCTCCCTGTGCAGGCAGGTGCGAAACACCGAAGCTAGCTCAAGAGGCAGTCTCTGACTAGATTTTGGAGAGGCACAATGCATGTTCAGTGATCTAGTGAGTTAAAAGTACCTGGGGAAACATTTATATGCAGATACTCTACTGTGAGACTTCGAGATATAAACCTGAAATGGCGCTCGAAATTTGGTGACTGGAATCCACAAACCTATACTCAAATATTACGATTGGAGTGGCTCTAAAAGGTGTTTTTGTACCTTGATTTTTCTGTTAAAAACAACGTGGCATCCCATTATTTCCAGACTTCCATTAACGTAGGGTTGAGATTTCGAACTTGCCCTTTCCACAGTCGATCGTAAGCTCGTATGAAGCCACGACCGGTGGAGAAAACCAACTGGGACATGGGACATATCTTTGCAAGACACGAGGTAAGCAAATATGTAGGTGGTGAATCAGGGAACTTGCAGGTGTGCTGGACCTTCTCTTCAAGTGTTGGTCACCACGACCGGAACGGTCGAGGGGTGGCCGAGAAAGCGTGGCGGGACCCAACGGAGGGCGGCCCGTGGAAGAATGGAGAAAGACCTTACGACGACAACACGCAAGAAGCAACGGAGTGACGCAACCAAACGAATCCAAGACGTCCACGATTAACGAGATCAAAGTACGATAAATACGCTGTCTTGTCGAGACGATGTGTCGAGACTCACGCAACTATTAGACTCGCTGGCAGAGCTTTTTTCTTTTCCTTTATTGTATTTCGATTCCCCCCGAAGTGGGCGGGCTGGCAGCAGCTTATTACGCTGCTCTGCAGCCTACAGACTTTGTAAAACGTAAGAAAGAAGATAAGAAACAATAAAAGCAGGCGATAAAACGTTGACTGAAATTGTAAAACGGCGGAAAATTGCGGAAAGTTAAAACATAAAGCAAAGGGTTGGCAAAGCTAATAAAATACACGGGGAGCAGACAGGGAACATAGTAGACAGACAATTAAAAAACATGGCGACAGACTGGTGTCTGTTCGCAAGAGATATAAAAATCACTCCCAGCGACAGTATGATGTCCGTTCGCAACACTTTGGAGAAGACACACAACACTGAACACTCACTGTAAACACTGTACAAAAATGTCGGCACAAAGTTAACACACCATAGCCGAGGGCAGATGGGGGGAAAATAAGGAGGGAGGAGAGGAAAAACGGAAGGGGGGGGGGGAACCAAAGGAGGGAAAGGACCCATAAAGGGGGGGAGGGACAGGGCAGACGTGAGAGGGAATGGGAAAAGGCAGAGGAGGGAAATGCAAAAGGACTCGGGGGAGAGATGGGGGGCAGAGAGAGGGTAGGTGGGGAAAAAAGAGGATGGAAGGGGGGGAGAGGGCACCGAAGAAAAGGATGGAGGAAAGGAGGGGGGGTGAGGATCAGAGTTAATAGGAGGGATAAATGGAGGGAGAGAGGGCATCATCCGGGAGGGGGAGTTGATGGAAGCCACCTTGGGAAAGGAGTTGAAGGGTGTATAGATGGAGGGTAGGGGGGACACAACAGTGAAGACATGGTAGGGGGCGGGGATGGGAGAGGAGAGGAGCAACCAGGGGGTGAGGGGAGTGAAGGCGGCGGGAGGTGTAGAGTTTGCGGATATGTTTGAGGAATAGGAGCAGATGGGGGAAAGGAATGAGGTCATAGAGGATCCGCGTGGGGAACAGGAGGCGTATACGAAGGTGAGGCAGAATGCATGATGCTCAAGGATCTGGAGGGACTTATAGAATTTGGGGGGGGGGGGCAATTATCCAGGCGGGACTGGCATAACAGAGGATGGGACAGATTAAGGATTTGCAGGTGTGGAGGATGGTAGAGGGGTGCAACCCCCATGTCCGGCCAGAGAGGAGTTTGAGGAGTCGGAGGCGGCTGCAGGCTTTGGATTGGATGGAGCGGAGATAAGGGATCCAGGTGAGGTGACGGTCAATGGAGAGGCCAAGGTAGGTGAGGGTGGGGGTGAGGCGGACAGGACGGGCGCAGACGGTAAGGGAGAAATCGAGGAGCAGGGAGGAGCGAGTGGTACGACCTACGATTATTGCCTGGGTCTTGGGAGGATTGATTTTCAGGAGCCACTGGTTACACCATGCTGCAAAAAGGTCAAGGTGATTCTGGAGAAGGCGTTGGGACTATTGGAGGGCTGGAGCGAGGGCGAGGAATGCGGTGTCATTGGCATATTGCAAGAGGTGTACTGGAGGGAGGGGGGGGGGTTGGGGCATATCTGCCGTGTACATAAGGTAGAGGAGAGGGGAGAGGAGAGGACAGAGCCCTGAGGCACACCTGCAGAGGGGTAGAAGGTGTGGGAATTGGCATTAAGGATGGTAACATAGGAGGGGCGGCGGGAGAGGAAGGAGGCCATCAGACGGATGTAGTTCACAGGAAGGGCATTGGTTTGGAGCTGGCAGTGCTTTTTTTTCTTTATTGATTTTCAATTCTCCCCGAAGGGGGTGGGCTGGCAGCAGCTTACTACGCTGCTCTACAGACTTTTTTAAACAAAGGAAGAAGAAAGAAACAAGGTAAAACAGGCGTTAAAATGGTGATTTAAAGTGTAAAATGGCGTAAAAATGCGGAAAGTTAAAACAGAAAGCAAAAGGGGTTGGCAATGTAGATAAAATACACAGGAATCAGGCAAGTAACATAGTAGACACACAATTAAAAAACACGGCGACAGTCTGGTTTCTGTTCACAAGAGATAAAAGGCACACCCAGCGACAGTATGATGGCCATTCGCAACAAGTCTCAAAAAAACAAAACACGGAACACTCACTGTAAAACACGCACTGTAGAACACTCACTGGGGAACACTGCACGAAAGTGGCAGCACAAAGATGACACTCCTGAGCCAAAGGCAGATGGGGCGGGGGGGGACATGCAGGAGGGGGAAAAACAAGGAGGGAGGAGAGGAAAAAAAACGAAAAGGGGGGGGGGAAACCAAGGAGGGAGAGGACTAATAAAGGGGGAGAAGGGCAGACGCGAGAGGGAATGAGAGGAGGGAAATGTAAAAGGACGCGGGGGAGAGAAGGGGGCAAAGAGAGGGGAGGTGGGGAAGAAAGAGGATAACTGACAGTGCTTTTTTTTTTCCTTTATTGAATTTCAATTCCCCCCGAAGGGGGCGGGCTGGCAGCAGCTGACTACGCCGCTCTGCAGCCTACAGAATTTGTGTTAAAAAGTGGAAGATAATAAAAAATAACAGTTGGCGATAAAATCTGTGACTTAAAGGTAAAATGGCAGAAAATTCTAGAACTTAAAACATAAAACACATGGGTGATGATGCTAAGATAATACACAAGAAGCAGAAAAATAACAGACAGACAGTTAAAAAAACACGGCGACAGTCTGGTTTCTGTTCGCAAGATATAAAATGCACACCCAGCGACAGCATGATTTCTGTTCGCAACACTGTGGAAAGACGCACAACACTGAACACTCACTTAAACACGGCACTAAAAAGTTGGCACAAATATGACATACCACAGCCGAGAGCAGGTGGGGGGGAAACTGGACAGATGATGAAGAAAATAAAAAAGGGGGGAAGGAGAAGAAAAGTGAAGGGTGGGAGGGGGGAAAGAAGCCAATGGAGAAGACCCATAAGAGGGGTGGGGGGTGCTGAGCAGACGTGCCAGGGAGTGGGGAAGGCAGAGGAGGGGAATGCAAAAGGACTCGGGGGGTGGGGGAGGAGAAGGGACACAGGGGGAGGTTGGGCGGGGAGAAATCACAGGATGGAAGGGGAGAGGAAGAGGGAGCCCAGGGAAAGGTCGGAGGAAAGGAGGGGGGTGAGGATCAGAGTTGATAGGAAGGATAAATGGAGGGAGAGAGGGCATCATCCGGGAGGGGGAGTTGACGGAAGCCACCTTGGGAAAGGAGATGGAGGGTGTAGAGATGGAGGGTAGGGGGGACACAACGGTGAAGACGTGGCAGGGGGCGGGGATGGGAACTGACAGTGCGAGAGGCCGGCTCTTAAATACTCTATCGGGCGCGCGGCTATTGGCTGCTGGAACCACGTGTTCGACTGTGGCGCCCTCACACTACATGCAGGGCAGTACACGCGCGCTGCCACAACTTATGGCGTGATCATGCAGAGACCTCTAGGGGTCTTTGATGTCCATGATGTCTGGCGGGGATTCAAATTGCGCGGCGCGCGGTACCAGACTAACCCTTTCGTATGCAACAATTCGTGAGGAAGAACTTGCGCTATTAGTACGTCCTTCACAGTAACGTCACGGCAGAAAAACTCCTTATCTCGCCCTAATTAATTAATTATATAGGTGTGGGAGGCACCGCTATACCCTCATACTACAACCATCCATGGTTCAGCTGTAGATGGTAAAACAGCTGTGTTAATTGTCAGTGTCTATTTTAGAGTGCTGAGGGTGGCAGACAGGGCTCAAGATGCGAGTCCATATTAAAAAAGGATTGGGTTGGTTAACAAGAAACTGAATCAAAGATCTGACTGTAAGATCTTTTATCTTGCATTAGAGCGAAGAAAGTACACCTTGTTAGTGCCGTGTAAAGGTGATATTTACGTTTGGGAGTACAATTTGTTTGATAACTCCACATACCATTAGATTACAGGTTCATCTGCTATGACAAATGTTGGAAGTAAAAGAGAATTAAATTTCATATAGCTGATTTAACCGTCTCAGATGAGTGACGATTGGGGAAGTCTGATGCATTTGTGAATTGTGACACTAGGGGAAGCTCAGCAACCAGTCGTGTCTTGGTGAACGGACGATGCATTTAGCTGTAATAAGTCTCGTTCCCTCGTCACTTCCTGTCAGCATCACATTTTTCTGGTTCTGACCACATGTCTCTGCTCGTCTGTTACGACGGAAACAGGTGATTTACTGCCTTTGTATATTTATGGAATTATTACCTTGATCTCAAGTGGATTACAGAATCCGTGTGTGAAATAATGCACAGAGCGAAACTTCTCGTTATGTGGCCTTAATTTGCCAGACAGACGGTGAAAATACTGTGGAAACATTACCTTCGTGTGTTCTGGATTCTGATTAATAATATGTGCTGATACACGAGTTCCAGTTATGTAGCGCAGGTATCACTGGCCACAGGGTTTATCTATCGGGTATGCACCTGTTAAGTAGATTCTTCAGTTTAGCTGGACTTTATGAGGGAGCCATCGAGGAGTTGTGAAGATAGTGTGGAGGGAGAGTTGGTGGACAGTCGGCGTTCGCGAGCGACAGAGAGAGGGCAGCCCGGGCTGCCGGCGGAATCACCACTTGTGTGGAGGAGTAGAGGGCCTTTGAGGAACGTCGCTGGCGAGGAGTGGAGTACCGACATTGGAGAGGCTACTTATCGGAACGTTTCGAAGAGTCAGCGAGTCGTATTGCGGAACTGTGTTTCTTCCGGGCAATGTGTGTTGCGTCACGGAAGTGCTTGCAGTATTGAGTCCGTGTGAGCTGCTCTTCCGGCTACTATCCCTGTTGACGATATTTGGTTTGTGGGGTGCTCAACTGCGCTGTTATCAGCGCCCATACGAAGTCCCAACCTTCACACAGTCCGGACCCACCACTTTCACGTATGATGGTGAAGTGATGCGGCCAATTCAAACACCCAGTCCCCGAGCCGAGAAAATCCCTGACCCGACCAGGAATCGAACCCGGGATCCCGTGATCGAGAGGCAGCAACGCTAGCCACGAGAGCTGCGGATTACTATCCTTATTGGTGACGTTGCTGCTTTGGAAAATTTTCTTCGTTTATCACCGATAGAAGTTACTGTTAAACCTTTGCTCGCAGCATACTGTGTTTCCCTACACAATGTCGGTGTAATTAATATTCGATCTGGCTTGGCCGTGCCTGCGTTCTTAGTCCCCTCGAGGCTGTCACACTCTACGGAATTTTCAATTTACTAATTAATTGTTGGCAACTGTGTTTAAGTTAAAAAATGGCTCTGAGCACTACAGGACTTCTAAGGTCATGAGTCCCCTAGAACTTAGAACTACTTAAACCTAACCAACCTAAGGACATCACACACACCCATGCCCGAGGCAGGATCCGAACATGCGACAGTAGTGGTCTCGCGGTTCCGGACTGTAGCGCCTAGAACCGCTCAGCCACCCCCGTCGGCCGTGATTATGTAACTTCTGTTCCTAATCTGAGGGGGACCTGGAATATAAAGAGCTCACCATCTACGCGTGGTTTAGTGTAGACTTGCTACTGTGAATTTTGTTTAAAGTTTGAAAAGGTTTTTCTTCCCTTCGAAGGTGACTCAGTGTAGCCTTACTATTTTCAAATTGTAGGTGTTCTTTAAATGTTTAATCACCCCTTGAATGTTTGCTTGAGCCTTTGAGAAATTTTTAAAATTCATCTTTAAAGGTGCCTCAGGATAATTTTTTTCTATTTCAGTCCACCCTTTAAAGGTGGTTTAAAGCAGTTTTTCCTATAATATGTATATCTGTTAAAATGTGGAAAAGGTTTTTTATCCACCCGTTCAGGGTGGATCAGTTTGAACTATGATCTTTGTAAGCTTTCGTTTGAACTAAACTTTAACGTTTTTCTCATGCTTTTGTAAGAGGCTCTGTAACGTTTTAGCATAAGTCTTGATCACTTGGTTCACACAAATCTGTTGATTAGCAGTCTATGATGTATTAATTAACTTTTGGTCTGCTTGTACAAACTCATTAACTCAACATACTTGTGGAACATTGCTGAAGTTATTTCACGCTTAGCCTGCCACCTAAGTCAATTAAAAGGACTAACACGCAATCTTCGTTGTTTCTAAATCCTATGTAAGGTTAAGGATCTTGCGTGCACGTTTATTTTGAAGTATCTGAAATTTCTCGAATTTACTGCAGTGAAAATTTTTTGGTATTTCTATGTTTCAAGTCATATTTTACTTTGAGTCTCGGTTTTGCTATTTAGTTTGACAAACCTGACTTTAAAATCATGTTTTTGTTATTTATTTCAAGTTAAATTTTGCTTCAACTAAAGTCTGTCTAAATTTGTTGTGAGCTCCTATTTTACTACTCAGGTTGCTGAGCTTGTTTGTGAAACTCTAAGTTCCTTAATTGCTCTATGCATGCTGCCAATGTATACTATTCAAACTGCCTCGACAAATAAAAAAATAATTATTTTTGGTGTATCCTCGACTTGGTTTCAGTCCTTCCAGCCGGTGTCCTGCTTACCTACCGCACCACATGCAAGCGAAATTATAGATATAAGGTAATACTTTGTTATTATACATGAGATGTATTCACAACTGCAAATATGGACTACCATCAGCTGTATAATGGAATGGTGACAGTAAAATATTTGTGCGAGACTGGGAGTCCAACTCGCTATTCCCGCTTATTGCGAGCGATCGCCGCACCATTTGTGTCTTTTTTATCATTTGGAATCCGTTACATATATTCCCTTACAGGGAATGCCAATGGAAAGTTCCTTCGGACATGCATGCGTCCCTGAAGGAACTCCTCGTAATATATTTGGCCCATTACCTTAGGATCGACATTGTATTAATATCTTGTGCTGAAATTCAGAACCCTTTACGGCAAATCCACACGTTGAGCCACTTACTTATGTGGTATCTTATAATCATTCTGAACCACGGTTTTGGAATTTCTTGAATGGCAAAACAGTCAGAGTGACGACATTTCTCAGTGTTTTCGACCTGATGAATCCTGTATGACATTATTTGTCTTAATCGATTACAATGCTATTATTGTTCTGCAACACACTGTATCTAGCAGTAAAAGTACTGCAGACCCTAAACTGGAAGTTTGTCGGCTAATACAGAAAACCTGTTATATGCTTTGATAAAACTAACTTCCAGTTCGTTTCAGTGTAAACAGCTTATCGTTGAATGAAGAGGAGGCCTAGTATAGACACTCAAGATACTCTGTGGAGTGAGCCGTGTGGATAATGATAGTGGTAGGTTAACGTTCCATGCCATCTGTCATATGATAATGACGTAGACCACTCCAATCAGCCATCTGCGCAAATGTCACTCTGCATATGCCTGGAATGTCGGCCGCTTACAGTCCAACAAGTTAATTACATGTCGTCCGACATGACTGACAAGATCAGCCATTCGGTGTACACTTCTCATTTATTTGTCACAACTAGGAAATCATCCATTATATCTCCATAAACGAAATTTACCCAAGTTTCACCCCGAAATATAACACCTAATTTTTTCTAGAGAGAGTGAACAACTGTAGATGTAGTCAGATAAATATAAAAGTCGCTGTGTTTTTTTTTGTGAAATGTGCAACACTATCAGATAACAAAAGTATTGTAGAACGCCAGTATTCAAACACACTGTTCAGATTGTCTGTCTTCTTATTTCCTAAATAATTAAACGTAAAACCATTATTAGTTTATGAAGTTTATTCGCAATACTAGAGTTTGTTCGTCGTACAACACCGGTGGTAAATTTCACTTGACTCTGACAGGGTAGAAACTTACATTCTAATTCACTGTTACTTCTAAATTCGTTTGTGATGGTTCAAATGGCTCGGAGCACTATGAGACTTAAGATGTGTGGTCATCAGTCCCCTAGAACGTAGAACTACTTAAAACTAACTAACCTAAGGACATCACACACATCCATGCCCGAGGCACGTTTGTGATGGCTTTGGATTCACGTGTATTTATTACTTGTCAATTATACACAGCACTTATGTATTAAAATCTAGTACGGATATGATTACTTTTTTCAATCACGTTGGCTTAAGATATAATTGCTATTTTCTACACATTAAGCGGCCTAGCCTCAACTCCGGAGACTGAATTATTTCCTTCCTCCTACTACCATTTCACTGCGGAGTGAAGAGAAAATAGTCGATGTTTTGTGTGTGATGGGAGGGGCAGTGGAAATTTTCTGAATTACGACGACTTATCTTTCAAGAAACGGAAACTAACCTCGTAACCCTGTTTGCAACGAGTCTTATTTCGTTGTTACATGCCTGCCAGATTTGCGTGATGTTTTTACTCTGAGATGACTTTCTAGTAACTACAGTAAGGATGTCGTCTCATCTGCGTGTGTAACTATGCCACTTACTGTTGCACACTGCTATTGTTTTCAATAGTTCTATCTCTACAGCCATGAAAATGAGACTGTATTAGATCTGTCAATGCTGGATATTCTCTCTTTTTGTCCACTTCAAGAGACGTAACGGTTGTGCCAGAATCTGTGCAGCCATGCTAAAGGAACTTCTTATACCTGGGTTATTGTATTCGTTTGACTTCACAGCTAGTCTTTAAAACCAGTCTATAGATTCATTCTTGGTGTCCGGTACATTGCTGTAAGTACTTGTATTTCACTGTATGCAGAAAGTGTCAGTATTGTGTACCTATCCACTAAAGAAGTAGCCATATATTTATATAGTTTTACTTAATGGCTTTCTTTGCAGCTGAAAACTCAATAGCGACAAGTTCACTATTTAGCACACACATTAGGCTATTTTTCGACAGTTTCCACATCGGTGTAGGCACATGTCTCTGCACACGATGAGTTTGTGCCACGTTGTCGCGAAGTGTTTCACTTCCTCGTCTGAAGTGAATCGTCTGCTTCCTTCGTCTTCCTTCAAATGAGGAAAAAGGTGAGACTCGCTTGGAGCGAGGTCGGGCTCTATGGAGGTTGACCAAGATGCCCCAGTGGAACTGCTTCGATAGCGTGATGGGGCGGCAACAGCGATCCTCGTCCGCGACATTTTATCCACAAAAACGTTTGACATTCTACGGCAGGCTGACGAGATATGACAGCCTCTCCGTAAACGTCTACCAGCTGCTGGTGAATTTCTTCCTTTCTCACCCAGAGAAATCGATTGACTGAGCGGATTTCTCCGCGGAATCGTTTTCCAAACGAGGTGCCTTTTGTGTTTAGGCCGCGGGTGCCTGAAACTCTGCAAAACAGCCAACCGCATGTATCAGAATTACCGAACAGTAATAATTTCTCTATAACAGGCGAATATCGGCCGCGTAACCTTATTAGATTTGGCAGACAGAATAACTTCCCGCTGATTGGAAATGCATCCTCATTCACCGAATGCCCAAAAAATGCGACAATTCAGAGATAAATAACTATCGAAGAATCTGATTTCTGCAGGTTGCACACAAAGTTCTGTCGGCGTACCTTCTCGAAATAAATCTGTGACAACTCGATCGTCACACAATTGGCACATACGCAGCCGGCTTCAGCACTGGCCGCATCTGTATTGGAAAAAATATTCAATTTGAAAACGACATTATAATACAAGCAGCCCGATCACATACTCCTTTGCGATCTTCAGAAGGCGTACGGTTCAGTCGAACGACTGTCCCTTTTTTTTATCATATTTGCAGCACAAGGACCAGACTCCAAAGCACAAAATCTCATCAACCACTCACCAACACATTCTCCAAAGTAAAATTCAATACTGAGTTGTCAGAATCATCTCTGAAGAAATCCAATATTCGGCAGGGAGACGGTCTATCTCGTATCCTCTTAAAGTGGTTTTGGGCAAAGTCGCCCAATAGCGGGGAAAAGAACTCAAAACCAAAGCAATTGCAAAATCATACGACTTGGAAGACCTGGAAGTGATATTAAGATTTCTTGCTTAGCTGTCGCAGATGATATGCCAGTACTAACAGACTACAAGACGATAGCAATTAAAGGGATAAAAACTCTCAGATAATGCGCTGGAACATTTGACCTATAAAAATCCTTCTAAAAATCAAATAAATCTGCTAAAAAATCCTCCACAAAAATGATAACAAAATATGGACAACTCGAGAGAGCTCCATGCTTCAAGTATTTAGGCGGAATCCTTGAACCTACAGCTAAGAGAAAACGGAACGGAAAATTCGGATGCAGCAACCTAGAAGAAACTACGATAAAATTTTCAAAATCTACAGCAAAAAAAATGTGTACACATACAAGTGAAAAGCGATCATTATAACACAGTTATCAGGCATGAATCCTTATACGCTAGCGAAATGATTACGCTCTACAGAAACGGTGATCTGAAAGATATTTTAGAAGAAAAAGATACAGCCCCCAAAAGAACAGAAGATAAATGCATAGTTATGAAAAACAACTGAAAAGCGGAAGACCATCAGAACGAAGAAGATTGAAATTTTATAGGCATATCCATAAACACGTCCGCCGGCCGGAGTGGCCGTGCGGTTCTAGGCGCTATCGTCTGGAACCGAGCGACCGCTACGGTCGCAGGTTCGAATCCTGCCTCGGGCATGGATGTGTGTGATGTCCTTAGGTTAGTTAGGTTTAATTAGTTCTAAGTTCTAGGCGACTGATGACCTCAGAAGTTAAGTCGCATAGTGCTCAGACCCGTTTGAACCATAAACACGTCCGTAGGTTCCAAATAGTAAATTGACAAAACTGCGACTTATGTAGATCAAAATTATAACATGGAACAAGAAGGTCAAATTGATGTAGAAAAGGCGAATACAAGTCCCTCACACACTTTCAGCAGAAACTTATGGAGGCAAAAAACCAGCGAATGGATAGTAGTGCCATAGAGTGAAGTCACCACTACCAGGGACAAAGTACTGAACAAAGAAAAAGAATCCAAGGACAAAAATTAGAACTTTAGTTCTTTTGAAAATGAACGAACTGAATATCGTGCGATAACGTGGTCAAAAATTACCTGCTGATCAGATGTTTACCAATCATCTGTGGATCGGTGAAGTATTACATATACAGCTACATGGTTACTTTGCAGCTCACAATTAAGTACCTAGCAAAGGATTCATCGAACCACCTTCAAGCTATTTCTCTACCGTTCCACTTTTGAACGGTACGCATCATAAAGAAATACATAAATCTTTCCATGCGAGCTCTGATATCTCTTACTATATTACAATGATCGTTTCTCCCTATGTAGGTGAGCGCCACCAGTACATTTTCGCATTCGGAGGAGAAAGGTGGTGGTTGAAATTTCATGAGAAGATCGTGCCACAACGAAAAGCACCTTTTTTTAATGACAGCCATCCCAATTCGCGTAACATATCCGTGTCCCTCTCTCCCCTATTTCACGATAATACAAATCGAGCCCCCCTTCTTCGAACATTTTCGATGTTCTCCGTCAGTCCTATCTGATGTGGATTTTACACTTCGCAGCAAGACTCCAGAAGACAAACTTTATTTAGTGGACCTCTGGCGACTTCTAAGAGCTCAAACAATAAATAGCAGACCAAGGTTTTCTTCCCCCACGACATTATCCATGAAATCGTTGTAACTTAAGTTATAAGTAATTGTAATCCCTAAATATTTAGTTGAATTCACAACCATTACATTTGTGTGATTTATAGTGTAACCGAAATTTAGCTGATTCCTTTTAGTACTCATGTGGGTGGCATCATACTTTTCATTATTTAGAGTACACTGCCACTTTTCGCATCATACAGATATCTTGTTTAAATCATTTTGCAAATGGTTGATCATGGTAAATGACGGCATAATCTGCAAATAATCTACAAATAATCTAAGAGGGCTGCGCAGATTGTCTCCTAAACCGTTTACATATATCAAGAACAGCAGACAGCCTGTAACACTTCTTTGGGGAACGGCAAATATCGCTTGTGTTTTCCTTGATGATTTTCCGTCAGTTACTACGAACCGTGTCAGTTCCGACAGAAAATCACGAAACCAGTCGCACAACTGTGGTGACACTCCGTGGGCACGTAGTTTGATTACCAATCGCTTGTGAGAAACGATGTCAAAAGCCTTCTAGAACCTAAAAATATTAAATTCGTGACAATAAAGAGCTGATTGGTTTCACAAGAACTATATTTTCTGAACCTGTGTTGGCTGCTAGGCAATAAATCGTTGTTCTCAAGGTAATTTTCGAACACAGTATATGTTCTAAAATCCTGTGGCAAATCGGCTTTAGTGATATGGTAGTGTAATTCAACGGATTAGTCCTATATCCTTTCCCGAGTATTGGTGTGGCCTGTGCAACTTTCCAGTCCTTAAATGCGGATTTTTCCTCGAGCGAGTAGCTTTATATGATTGCTAATGTGGAACAGTTGCACAAGCCTACTTTGAAAGAAACCTAACTTGTACACAATCTTGACCCAGGGCATTGTCCATGTGATTTATGCTATTTCACTACATCGAGGATATCTGCTTCGAGGTTACGTATGCTGGCAATTGTTCCTGATTCTCATTGCGGAATATATACTTCGATTTCTTTCGTGAACGTATTTCAGAAAATTGTGTTCAGTAATTCTACTGTAGTGGCATGTCATCAGTAACATTACCGTCGCTATTGTGCAGTGAGAGTATTAACTGTGTTTTATGGTATACTTTATATACGACCAGAATTTTATTTAATTTTCTGACAGGTTTCTAGACAGAGTTTTGTCATGGAAACTATGACAGGCATCTTATACTGAAGTCCGCGGTAAATTTCGAGCTTCAGTGAAACATTGCCAAACTTGGAGATTTTATGTACTTTTAATTTTAACACGTGTTATTCGCTGCTTTCGCGACAGTGTTCTTATTTATTTTGTGTACCAAGGGTAACAATACAATGTGTCATTAATTTATTTGATATCTATCCCTCAAGTGACGTCGATATTATTTCTTTGAATACAAGTCACATGTTGTCTGCATTTAGATAGTCAGATTCGAATGAGTGTAGAGTGTCTCTTAGGAAGGCTTCAGAAGAATTTTTGTCTGCTTTTATAAGTAGATGTATTTTGCACTTACCTATAGTTGATCTGGATGGTACGGTATTTAGTCTTGCTACAAAGAGCTTGAGGTCACTGTTCCCTGTACTTGTCATGATAATCCCTATTTCCTCAGAATTATTTCTTGCTTAGACGTCAAGTATGTTTTCGAAAACATTTAGAGTTCGAATGGGCTTCTGCGTTAATTGTTTAAAATAATTTTCGGGGAAAGCCTTCAGTATGATTCAAGACGACATTTTATGTCCACAATCGTCTTCAAAGATGTATTTTCGCCTACATATCAAGCACAGAGTCACAACGAACTATAACTGTATGTTTAGGGTTTGTTTTCGAAATGAGACTGCAGATTCACTTGAAGTGAAGTCAGTTAAAGCAAACAACTATTAATTTATTCCGGTTTTCACGTAAACCCTCTACCATGCTAACTCACAGCAACTATCTTCTTCAGTTTCGGTAAAAGGTAGGCTTCTTCTGACAGCAACTAACTGTATTTAATCTACCCTTTCTGAGCACCGTTAGGTCCTTTGCAAAACTTTCGGCTGAACTCATCTCCGGCTTTAGCCAGCTTTCAGTACGTATCATGATTTGAGGTACAGTGCTTTTCGTTAGCGCTTGGAGCTCTACGACAATTTACGGCTACAATACTGATTACTGCTACGTCTTAACGCCTTCACAGCCTGACTTCCAGTAGCAACTTCTCCCACAAGCTATGCAGGAGAACGTCTGTGAAGCCTGAAAGGGGCAGAAAAGTTACTGCGCGAAGAGTATCGGTTAGGGCGCATTGTGTGTCGTACTTGGATAGCCCAATAGGTAGGGTACACACTTGCGAGAGGCAGAGGTCCCAGTTTCGACTACCAGTCCGGCACACAATTTTAATGTTCAAGCGCGTCTTATAACACCGTACAGTTCACTGCAGATTGAATATTGGTTTTAGCGGCCTTCGAAAGATAGATGCTTGGTACAGGAACTGTCTGTTGATCCTAACAACAAATGTTAGGCCTTGAGAAATAAATAGGTCCAAAGACCCGTCGTAGTTCGACTTCTTGATCGCGACAATCATTGAAAACAATCAAAATTGTTCACTGTTTAGAGGTATACGCCAGGAATGATTTGAAATGGAACAACCACGTAAATGTAGTTGGAGGGAAAGCAAATGTGGGACTCATACTTATTGAGAGAATCCTAAGAAAACGTACCTTACCTAAGCATGGGCAACTTACAAAAGCTTGGATTCACCGATCCGTTCGTATTAATCTTAAGGTCGGGATCTTAAGCAGGTAATGCGGAATTCAGAGAAATATCGAAGAAGGACTGAGCTTCTCATCATGAGATCTGTCAGGAAGTGCGAGACCATCGCAGTAATGCCCGTGTAACTTTGGTGGCAGATGCACAAATGAGGCTTGCCGGAAAACGGCAAGATCATGTAAACTGCAAAATGGCGAAGAATATGATACTTAAATCCACATACATCTCCCTGGTAAAATCACAAGTGATCATGTGAGAAGGTGTTTCGGTTAGTACACTTGTAAGCATTAAGAGGCGACGGTTCAAATCTGGACCATCCAGATTTAGGTTTTCAGCGGTTTCCCTAAATCACTCCAGGGTTTTCCTTTGGAAAAGGCATGCCAGATACCTTCATCCCTCCGTAACCCGAGCTTTTGCTTGCGTCTCTAATGACCTCTGTATCGACGGAACGTTAAACTCTTATCTCCATCCGTTTCTTTCATTCGCACGTGCAACCAGAAAGAAAGCACCCTCTGCCTTACTTCATATGAAGCAGTGTACAATTAGATGTTAATTAGATACCGGGTACAAAAGGCAAACATGGAGAAGTAATAAGTGCGGTTGGAAGTAGTCCGTTAATGCCGAGCTGATTTAATAGGTGATAGATGATTATGATCACATAGACACTAAAATATATAAAGAATAACAGAAACCGTAAGAATAAGAATCCTGATTTGCGGCTACTTGGAATGGAAGATAGAAGGATAAAAAATAAGTACTTAAGTATTTCCATGGAAAGAAA
Organism: Schistocerca nitens; assembly: GCF_023898315.1. NCBI lineage: Eukaryota > Metazoa > Arthropoda > Insecta > Orthoptera > Acrididae > Schistocerca > Schistocerca nitens. The sequence goes on along the minus strand of NC_064617.1, from coordinate 705,060,948 downwards.
CTAATTAACCGCAAAAAAAATTCGACCAAAAATTATGTCAGTTTATAGCCCAGAGTGTTAGAAGGTAGAAACACTAAGATAAAAGGTTTGTAGCAATGATAAGAAAGAAGAGACTTAGTGAAAAGGTGGGAAAAAATTGAGTGGGGGGGGGGGGAGGGACAAAGAGAGGACATTTCAATCTTGTCAGTAGTTATGGAACCCCGTGATGAAAATGAAGTTAAAAATACTCTAGCGCATATGAAAAATTACTCCGATGCGTTGCGTTGCCTTACCTTTCAAGCTAGCTTTTGTCCCACTACGTAGGAAATGAGTTCATGAGATCATGAATTACGAGCCCTTTAGCCTTTTATTGTCTGCCCAAATGTTTGTTTCACTGGGTGCGCGACGGAAACGGACTGCATGTCCGGTACTGAATACTGCCAGAATCCACAAAGTTTTGTTCTCTCGGCCCGTTTAACTTTTTGTCATATACCATAAGCTAGACAGACCCCTGGGCACTTTTACGGTCGTTAGGCGCCCGTGTTTCCAGAGCGCAAGCCGTGGGCGTTGGCCGAGCTTAAGGCGAGACGTCGGCGGGAATGTAAATTACTGCGCGGAGCCGCCGTCGCGTGTCCGGGATTATACGTCGCCTCAGCCGATGGCCGTATTAACATGTAAATGGAGGGGGATGAAGTACGGCCCAGATAACCAGAAAGCTCGGCGCCAAACCCTTGGCTCCGAGGGCGCAGTTCTGGTTTCCTGCCCCATCATCGGATCATCGTGCTGTTGCACGAGTACGGTGTGCCCATTTCTCGAACTTATCTACCCAAAGTTTAGACACTAACAGCATCTCTTCTACCTATTCAACACAGTGGACACAATCGCATTTACAAACAGCAACGTAAGAATGAAACTCAAAATCCGAGAATACAAAATATGGAGTCCCTCGGGGTTCGGATTTGTGTGCACTTTTATTTTTAATCTAAGTAAACGATTTTTATATGCTGGTCTATGCTGCCGTGTTGGATGAGGACTAAAGCATACGTGCCAGGGGCCTAAAATTGATCATACCATGTTCAGTACACGTTTAAGTCGTAATCTAAGGGAGAGATATATTAAGTCATTAAAATAACAATAACATGCTGGCATCTTACGTAAATTCAAGGATCACATCCTAACAAAAAATAAAATTACATAGTTTTCCGCTCTATCGGAACTAGGAAGAAATCAGTACAAAGATAAACCGATCAAGATGTTCAGTTTGGGGTGTTTTGTTAATTTCCATTCTGTTGACTTGGAGACCAGCGTGATAGCTTACTCTATATTAAAACCAGTAAACGTAAGTAGTAAGAATAATGTTAGTATTATCATACTCGTTTCACAAAACATTTACTTTTCGAGCTTGTTGCTAATGTAAAACTCAGTTTGTTTTGAACGATAATTTTCGCAACTACGATACAATGTATAAATAATATTTAAATGCAGTGTCCTATGCACTGGTGTAAAGTTCTTGAAGAAGCACCCATTAAAAAAAATTCGTAAAATCCTTACAAATTAAGAAGGTACACATATTTATATAATTACCCTCATTTTCTATAAGTTATTTCATTTTAAACATTCAGGGACAGAAGTTTACTTTTAAAAGCTTGAATGTTTGTTCTAAAAGGGTCTCTTTTATTACAGCATATAGATACATTTTATTTTTATAAATATCAATGTAGACGTTCAAGTAACATTTATTTTTATTTATTTACTTGCTTAACCCGATCTGATCGAGGCCATCAGACCCTCACGTACACCGGGGCAAAGTTTCATATCTACAGCATCTATTACATCATGGTTACCTACGAATTAACCACTGTAACCTGATAGCTAGTATCAAAATTATATGAACGTCTGAAGTGACAGTGTGAGTAAATTACACTATGAACTAATAAAGTTAATGCTAATAGTAATTATACTACTGCAATTGCTGCTGCACAGTAGAGAAGCGATTAGCAGTCTAACAACACTTTATTACATAGTCACAGAACATACAATACAACATGTCAAAGATACGTTGTCCTAAGAGTAAACAAGCAGTCTCTCACTTGCCCAAAGTACATCACTCTGTGACATCCTCCCCACCCTGGTCGACCTCCAAAGTTACGGCCAGCTGCACAGGACGACTAATGATGTGACCTTCTGGTGTCCGGAGTATTATCGTCCTTACCCTGCCGTCTCTTCCTGGTAGTTCCTTTTCTATCCTGGCCTTCTTCCACGTATGTCGCGGACGAAGGTCCTCCTGCATCAGCACGATGTCGCCATGGCGAAAGGGGATGACTCGTCCCGATGGGCGTTTGACTTCATGATAGTTCCGGAGCTCCAATAGGTATTCTTTAATCCAACGGTTCCAAAAACTTTCACAGAGTTGCTGTCTCAGTCGGAATTCCTTTGTTAAATTCGTGTTCGCTGTAGGCTCTGGTCCCGTCGGAATAGTCGTAAGTTTTTCTCCCGTCAGAAAATAGGAAGGTGTGAGTGCGTCACAATCATCTCCTGGTGTGATGGGCCTGCATTTCACCGCGGCTTCAATACTGATCAAGATGGTGTTCACTTGTTCCTCAGTAAGCTTTGCGAGTCCAATACTTTCCGTAGGCAACGCTTTATAGTGCCCACCATTCTTTCCCACCATCCTCCCCACCATGCCGCCCGGGAGACAATGAATTTCCAAGTAATACCGTGGTGGGCGAGGAACTGATAAGTTTTTGTGGTAGTTAATGCCTTCCAAAGTTGGGCTAGTTCCATATTCGTGGAATGTTTTCGCGTTATCTGTATATATCGTGTGGGGTAGTCCGCGTCTTCCGGCGAATCGCTAAAGTGCCATAAGAAACTTGTCCGTTGACAAGTCTGTACAGAGTTCGAGGTGTACAGCTCGTGTGGTAGCACATGTGAAAAGAGTGATATATATGACTTGTGCGTTTCCTTCCCTACTTTGATGAATAATGGGCCAGCAAAGTCTATTCCGGTTACAGCAAATGGTTTGGCAGGTGAAACTCGTTCAGGTGGCAGTGGTGCTTCGATCTGTTGCCCTCGTGGATTCTTCAAGATCTTGCATGCAAGGCATGAGTGTAGGATTCTTTTGATGGCCTGACGAGCTCTAAGGATCCAAAATTCGGTTCGCAGTTCGGATAGTACAGAACGAACGCCAAAGTGATGGAGGCAAATATGTGTCTCTCGAATAAGCAATTGTGTGAAGTGGTGGGAACCGTCAAGGAGTACAGAATGTTTTTGTCCCCTATTTAGGCTAGTGCACTGCAGTCGACTTCCTAGACGTATCAGTCCATCTTCTAAGAAAGCATTGTATCGTGCGATTTTTGACTCTTTTGGCAGTGGTAAGTTATTCTGAAGTGCATTTAATTCGCTGGGGAAGGAATCTCTCTGGCCCACTCGAATCCAATACATTTTGGCAGCTGTAAGTTCTCTTGAAGATTTCTTCTTCTGATGAATGTTGTGTAGGAAGCGGAGAGTCTATGCTGTGATACTAATGAGCTTCCAGTATGAGCTGAATTTAAGTAAGTTCAAATGGCTGGTTGGCGTAGATATCGACAAAACTTGGCTCTGGGTTTTCTTCCTGTTTTCTTCGGGAGGAAGTCGTACCATCGTTGGAGTATCGTTGTTTGGTCAGCATTCAGGAGGGGGTGTAAGCCAAGGCGACCCATGCCACCAAATATCCAGAGAATTCATTTGGTAGCTGAGGAGTCCACGTGATAGGCGGTCAGCAGCATTTTCTGGTCATGGGCAGTGTTTCCATTGCGTGGGAGTCGTGTGTGTTTCTATCTCAGTTACCCGATTACAAACGAAGGTCTTCCATTTGTTAGGATCACAGCGAATCCAACAGTGTTATTGTAGAATCCGTCCACAATATCGCATGGGGAATTTTAAAGTCTGTTGCGTGGCAAAAGTAACACAGTAGTCTGGTCCCAACTACTGCCGCTAAAAGTTCGAGTCGAGGCAATGTCACCTTCTTAATAGGAGCAAGTCTGTTCTTGCTGCAGACTAAATGGGTTACGACGTCATCATCTAAGACAGTACGAATGTACAAAGCTGCTCCATATGCCTTTTCCGAGACGTCACAGAATACGTGCAGCTGAGAGTCTCTTCCATGAGCTGTAGCTATCCATCTAGGGACACGTATATGTGACAATGAAGGTAAGCTAGGTATCCAAGTGCCCCTAAGTCCCAGGGCATAAGTTCATCCCAGCCAATTCCTCGGCACCATGTGTCCTGGAATAGCAATTTCCCAACAAGAGAAACAGGGGAAAACAATCCGAGTGGGTCATAGAATTTAGCCGTACATGTAAAAGGAGTCGTTTGGTGGCTGGCTCTTCTCACGACCTTCTGATGATTTCGCTAGGATCGATACAGAAGTAGTCACCTGCGGTGTTCCAGTCTACGCCTAAAACTTGAATCTGGGTGTGGAGTTCTCGGCCTTCTTCCCTCCAGATAGTGTGGAGTTGTTCACAGTTGGTAGCCCATTTTGATAAGGGGAGACTGATCAATTTCATTAGGGTTACAAGTTCGTAGTATATAGTTATCACCATATTATCACCTTATACTGAGATCACAAAGTCGTCCATGTATGCAGTCTTGTTTATAAGTGGCGCTACGGTGGGAAATGCTGTCATACACTTGTCGGAAAGTTGTCTTAGTGATGCAGAAAGTAAAAAAGGGTTGCAGGTCAGGCCGAATGGGAGTCTGTTAAACGGTATTCTGTTAGTTCGTCCGTCGTTTGTAGATTTCCTGTTTGATCCTGGCTAATTTTGAACCAGAAAAATCTGTCAAGTCTTTGTCCTTTTCGTTCAAGGTTAATTGAAGGAAAGCTTGTGTGATGTCCGTGACGATAGCCGTAGAATATAGTCTGAAACTCAGTAAAATTTCCAGAATCTATGGTAATAGGTTCGGTCCTACTTCTAATACCTCATTCAGAGAAGGAGCACTGTTTTTCTGAGATGAAGCGTCGAAGACTATTCTCCACTTAGTGGTTCCGTATTTCTGCTTCCTCACTGCATGATGAGGGAGATAAAATAGCTCCTTTCCTGAGAGTGGGGTGGGAGCGACCTCTACTTGCCCCTTCGTAATGTAGTCTAGCATAAGATCGAAATACATTTGCTTAAAGGTCTCTTGACGTTGAAATCTTTCCCTAAGGTGCTTGAATCGTTTTTCCGCGATCGCTCTGTTACTCGAAAGCACTGTATGTTGTCTTTTGGGAAGTGTAACCACTGCTCGATGATCCTTTATAGAGAAAGATGCTCTAAACTATTCAAGAAGTCTCGTATCCTTGTTGTTCACAGGTAGATCCTGATCGGCAGTAATCCCTATAGTTTCCAAGTCCCAAAAGCGTCTGAAATCATTGTCCGAGTGCAGATGAGATCGGTTAGTCTGAGCAAAATTTACCACGGTTGCATGCACACAGGCTTGTGACTTGTTACAACTAAGTATCCAGCCAAACAGAGAAGGAACTAACACTAAGGTTTCAGAGATGCGTATGGGCGAATTGTGCTTCACTATCTTCCAGTAAAAATCGCCTCCTACAAGAATCACCACGGGAAGATCTTCTGTTGAATCGGTTTTCGGATCTGCTAGCGTAATCGTACGGTCATCCGGTAAACTCTTTATATGTTGTGGAACTGAAGGCTGGTGAGAAATAATGTGAGTACTTTCGAAGGCAGTAAATGGCACTGAAGAATTCTGCCAAAGCCCTTCATATTAAACTGAACAAGCCTGCGGTGGCGTGGGTGTGTAGGGTTTGATTCAAAGGAACAAACGGTTAGTTCTTGTCGGTCTACCGTCTACAGTTTCAGATCATCAATCAGCGATTTTGCTATGAAGCTGGACTGACTACCTGCGTCCAGTAGACATCGCGTTGTCTTGATCAATCCTGTAGGTCCTGAGACGCATACTTGGGCTGTCTGAAGGTACGTGTATCCGTGGGGAGCGACAGATACCTTTCCCACGGAAGTAACGTTTGTCTGACCCGCAGGACCCATAATATCCTTTCGTTCCTCACAAATGGACTTTTGATGCAGTCTTTTACAGTTAACACGCCGAGCCTTTCCTTTCTTTTCGCAATTTGACACTTTGTGCCCATGTTGAAGACAAAGAATACATCTGTTTGCTAGTTTCAAATTATCTATTCGATCATTTACACGTACGATCTTCTTACAGTCTTGAGCCCAATGACCGCAAAATTCGCAAAAGACGCAGAATGGTTCCTTTACGCTGGTATCCTTCGGAGTCGATGTTTTAGATTTCGCGTGTACGTGAAGTGTGGACGCAGTGGGAAAGTTACTAGAAGTGCTGGAAAATTCACCGCGTATCTTCTGCGTGGTAAGCGCCCCGTCGACTTCCTCGTTCAGAAACTCCATCAGTTGCAAAATGTCCCCTTCGGATATTCCCGTACGCTTGGCGTGAATTATCCAGCGGCGGCATATGTCATCCGGAAAAGCGCGTAAAATTTTCGGCGCGAGGACTCGGCCGTATCCGTTCACGTCTTCCCCAAGTGCCCGGAGAGCTTGAATACGGCGCTGGCATTCAATGAATGTTGAATTAAGTTCCTCAGGGGTGGACAGCTTAATTGGTTTTATGGCTTTGAGATAATCTAAGTGGGTTTGAATTATTCGATCCTTGTTGCCATAACGCGCTCGGAGAATCCTCTTCGTTTCTGCGTACGTCTCGGCCGTTACCGCAATGCCGTCCACTAAACGCTTTGGTTCTCCAGAGAGATAGCCGCGAAGAAAAATGTGTTTATTAATTGTAGTTACCGTCAAATCGTTGTCAACCGACTGCTCAAACTGCTCCCAGAATCGCGCCCATGTCTCGATATCGCCTGAAAAAAGCTCAAGCTTGATCGGCGTAAGTTTTACTGAAGATGTGGGAACACTCATTGTTACCGATTGTACCGGCGGATTGTGGGGAATCTTTATGTCTGCTACCGATTTCGCAAGCTGTTTTCCATTTCGTGAGACAATCGAGAAATTGTAAGTTTCGCGGTGTCTATATAATCTTCGCATTTAAGAACATCTTCTTTGTATTCGTCATCGTCTAACATCTCGTGAATATCCTCGTCTAATTTAACGAGGCGGTTCAGAACGCTTCCCAATCTGTCATTGTAATATCTATAATGCGCGATTTCCGATGTGTCTGACAACCTTGCAACTTCCGCTACGAGTCGCGTAATGTTTGCTCTTTCTGTCATACGTTTTCTCTTTAGAGAGTGTACTTGCCCAAAGTACATCACTCTGTGACAGCTGCCACTAGTAAAGTAAGTAAAAAATCACTATTCTCCATAGATTACACAGCGTCAGCGGCCATAAAGGTATAACTGTCCTATCGCCTCGGTAATGTTAAAATTACCCAATATATACATAAATAATAAGCATCTGTAGTAGTTCCACTCTTATTATTTATTAATGCTTTCTCTGGGCTCCAATCTTACCGGATCGCTGGTGACTGTTCAACATGCTGATATCAACTAAGCACAAGGAATGCATCAATAGATGATTGAGTAAGGTTCTCTCAGAAAGTCGTCTCTTTTTCCCAAAGAAGCTTTGCCGTTTAACGACGTACATCTCTCCACAAATCTCAGATCGACCTATAATTGTCTGCTATTTGAGTACGTGATTAAATGGATAGAAAAAAAATTCTTTAAAATATTTGTTACGTATCATTAAGTCGTTTTAAATCTATGGTCATTATTTGCAACAGAACTCTGGTTTGCCATAAGTCACTTTCTCCATCATTTGTCGACCTTCTTAATTACAAAAGACATCCGCCCCGATAGCTGAGTGGTACGGAGAGCTCCCATAACGTATGGCAAGGAAAAAGCGAAATGGCTCCGAGATACACTTGATTATTACTGCATGGTGCTCCGCGACCTGTCCTCCAGGCCCCCATCGCCCGAGCGTCAAGCGGAAGTCCATCGTATTCAGGCCTGCATTTTATCGATCACGAGACGTCGACTGGAGGGACTTTCGATCCGTGCTCGGTGCTTGGACAACGTCGATGGAGAACGTATTAGCATGCATCATGTGTCCAAACGACATGCGCGTAATCGCCTATCCCTGATCACAGTGCTCCATGATGACGATGGTCGGCCCTTAACGTCACAACAGGACATTGCTGCTGAGTTTCTGGAGCATTACCGCCTCCTTTTCACTGGGACGCGACGGACAATCGAACAGGAGAAGAAATTTTGCGACAGATGCAAACGGAGGTGGATGGTCCGGATGCAGAGGCGCTATTGGAACCCCTAACGGAAGACGACATCCGGGGCGCACTCACGAAGGGTGCGGTGCATAAATCCCCTGGGCCAGATGGGTTGACACTCGAATTTTATCGCGCATATGCGGATTTAATGATGTCCCAGTTGGTATTGATGTATAATGAGTTATTGAGCCCTGACACGGACGTTCCGTCACGGTTCATAGCGGGACTGCTTATAGCAATACCGAAATCGACAGCGAGTGTCAGCGCCCATCAATTTAGACCGCTCACGATCCTCTATATTGACTATAAGATCTTTTCGCGAATTTTGGCGGCAGGGCTCAAGACTGAAATATCCAAGACAATACCACCAGACCAGGCTTGTCTAGGGGTTCGGAGCAACATACATTCTATTCTAGGCGAATACCGTGACGTAATTTCCCTGACGGTAGCTTGTCGCATGCGAGCGGCGTTCGTATCGGTGGATTTTGATCGTGCCTTTGACCGGATCAACCCCTGACTCGACCATGCGACGCATGGCGATACCACAGGATTTTATTACCGTCCTCATGCGCCTCCTTCGCGGCGCTTCTTCGACGGTGAGAGTCAATGGCAGAGAGGTAGGAACGATTCCTGTTTGCAGCTCAGTTAGGCAAGGATGTCCCTTGTCGATGATACTGTTTACAATAGCGTTCGAACCATTGATGCAGACTCTTAGACGGACTCCGTTCGAGCTCCTTCACGTGTCGTGCATATGCCGACGACTTGATGATACTTGTCCGGTCGGAGATCGAAGTAAGTAAGGTGGTTGCCCTTCTTACTACGTACGGAGTAGCTGCGGGAAGCAGGGTCAACATGAATAAAACCAAGATTATGCACGTCGGTCGAGGGCTGGACGCTCTGCACAATCCGTTTACGACGGTAGACATCTTGCGATGCTTAGGTGTATTGTTCACCCGATCGCTACAGCAATCAGCGGCGGCGAGCTATCGACGTCTCCTCCAGCACGTCCGACTGCACATACGCAACAATTTACTCCGAACGCACGACCTGCTCTAAGGGTGGACTACACTAATGTTTACCTGGCCTCGCGACTGCCGCACCTGGCACAGGTACTGCCAATGCCACATGGTATTGCTGACAGATTAATGGCGGCCTTTGGATACTATCTCAGCCAAGGAATGTTCTTCAAGATCAAATACGAGACTTTAACTCACCCACACCATTCTGGAGGACTTAACCTCACGGATGTGTGGAACAAGGCTCTAACTATATACCTGCGAGCGACGCTACGAACTTGGAACAAACGGCAACACGCCATCACGCCGGACATCCTAGATGTGTTTCTTCCCACGTAATTTGAACCACCGGTGGCGGTAGGCACAATATCGCCCTCTTTTTTCTCACGTCGCGTGATTCTTTGTTGATTTTAGTTATGTTCAGTTACAGATACCTTCTACAAGAATTCCCACTACCCGTGAGATATATAGATACTTGCGGCGTCATCATGGCAGCAATGTTGTCAAACTTAAATACCCAACACGAGACTGGCGACAGATTTGGCGAGCTGTCAATACGTCTCTCCTCACCACAGCAGCGCGATCGTCATGGTATACATTGATCAACCGCAAGACAGCCAACCGCCAACGATTGTACGACATTCGCCTGGTAGATTCCCCGCTCTGCTTTACATGTGGCATTCAGGGCACCGACGAACATTCTCTGCAGTGCGGTGAGGCAAAGGATGTTTGGCGGCTGACGCAACGCATCATGGCCCTCCTCCGACGCACCGACGAATCCACGATCACGACGGGCGCTTTATTTTTCCCTGACGCTGTCTTTTTCCCCTCACAAATAACATCGGCAATCCAATGGATTGGAGGACTCGCATCGCACTACGTGCTCTCGCGGTTCTTGCTATCGGGCATGGACTATTGGCATTGTTTACTAGAACAACACGAAATCATCCGACGCCACTCTACATGTAAAACGCATTTTGCGAACTTTCTAGGCAGCTTGTTTCATAACCCCCCGACGCGGTGGGGAGTCCCAGGTTTACGTTGTTTCGAGGAATAGGATTTACACCCAGTGAAGTGACGAGGATGTCACTTCAGCCCTATATTTCTTTCCCTTCTTTTTCATATATGATTTTTCTTTTGGGACATTAAAATTAAATGAATAAATAAAATATTATTGTTACTAATAAAGAAAATTACGTAAATGTACAATGTTTCCTTCCCGCTGCCTCTCCCTTATCCTGTCAGGAGACGGGGACGCCGTGGCCAGGCCTCCAAGTACGACCCCTGCCCCCTGACCTACCACACCTTAAATTAAAAAAGAATAAAGAAAGAAAGAAAAAATAAATAAAAAAACAAAAAAGTGGTCAGCGTGACGGATTGCTGTCCTACGTGCCCGGATTCGATTCCCGGCCGGACCGGAGATTTTCTCCGCTCAGGGACTGGGTGTTGTGTTGTCTTCCTCATCATTTAATCCCCGCCCCGCGTGCAGGTCGCCCAATGTGGCGGCGAATGTAATAAGAATAGCTCCAAGTCGGCCGGGCCTGCCCCGCAAGGGCCCTCCCGGCCACTGACGCAACACGCTCATTTCCTTTATATTACAAAAGACAAACATTTTCGTGCGATCAAGGTTCCACAAATCTTATAGTCTAATGTCGTTATTGTTGCAAATCGAAAATGTGTAACATTTAACATAGACATAACATCTGCTTTGATGACTGATCATTTTCTTTTCCACGCGATATAGTATCGAGAAAACTTTTATTGTTGGAAATGTGTTTTACAATGAAATGGTACTTTCTAAAGGAACATTAGCGACCTGGAGGGCAGAAGGCGAAATTCCATTTTTTTTCTCCAAAGATGTATTATTAATCGCATAGCTGAGATTCTGTTGGACGAACGTTTACGATTACAGTAGCGCCCTTCAGTCGTTGCCGGAATGCAATGAGCTCATTATTCACTGAAACAATGAGACGCATGTGATTGATGTTCCGACTGTTTCTACGCATCCAAGTTGGGCTTAGGTTTAAATAAGTTCCGATCAGGATATTACTAAACTAACAAATATGTCAGGAACGCTATACTTGCTTACTGCACATTTATTTATCTCTTTTACTCTTCTGCTTCACGTTACAGGACTGGTCGCCTTCATTTTCTGATAAATTATTTTGAAGCGAGGATAACTCTGTCCCACCAACCAGTTGCAAAAGTGTTAGATTCCGAAATCAATGCCAAATGAAGTGCAAATTTTGTAGCTTTGTAACCATTGTAACTGCCATTCTCAACCCGTTTAAAAGCTACTTATTTCACCTTTTTATGCAGTCATTAAAAAAATATAAAATGATAACGTGCGAAAATCAAGAAAATAATTGGATTCGACCCCTTTCTCGTCGTATGAAAGTACAGCCCAGCACGTTCCACTGTACTTCGACATCATTACATATTACCAATTCCGCCCTGTAGAAACCCTTGTACTTTGATGCTTAGTCAGCGGTTTACAGACACCGACAAATTGGTGGAAACTTAATTAACAATGAAGTACGCTTCTCCCTATAATTAATTCAAGAAATAATACAGTGCATTACTAAAAGGGTTAACTAATGTGCATAGCCAGCAGCCGCATTCTGTCCCTCGGCAATGGAAAATAAGATGCAGCGTTGGTTAAGATAGCAGCTCAACGTTTTTCGCCTATTGTCGAGGATGATTTGCCCCATATACACGTTATAAGTGGATCACAGTCCCCTAATCTTCATGTAAGTCCTGTTAATAGCTAGCTATGAATAAAGAGACCTGTATATTTTCTATGAGTCTTAAACAACGTGTGCATTGTGAACCTATATGCGGTTTAGAACTTCATTGTATTCTCACAGCTACGAAATTGTTAACGTTACTTTGGTCTAAAACTATGCTACTAAGGTAGGTACGTATCATTATATTGATTATTTACTTGCAGAACACTAAAAAACAGCGGGTTTTAGTACAGGCCATACTCCGGAACAAAGGCCCCATAGTAGTCTTGGAGATTTAGATGCAGATAGACCGATAACTACTTCTGTATGTACTCCTACTGTTCAAATTCATATATTTGTAGAAAATGGAACCCATGAAGGATTCATCAGAAATGTAAACACCCCACAAATTTGAGATCGTTGCATTCCATCTACACGGAGTCTCAGTTTTCAGAATCACCAGGGAATTTGCTAAGAGGGTTTAAGAGCGAAGGGAGCTACGAACATTAGCAGATATCGACAGCACTGCTTGATATTTCTACTATTGCTATTAACTCTGGGTATTTAGAGTTTCGTGAACACTAGTATCTATGGATTTAAGGAATATGATTAACAAAGTTACAAATAAACCACAACTCGGGTTAATAGTGACGTGACACTCCAAACACACTTTTATGATGGCGTGCGCTGAGAGTTCACGTAACTTTTAAATTAAGCATGTTGATCAAATTTTCAAAGTATCACATGTCTCCAGAAGGTAAATGAAACTAATTTAATTGTAGATTTTATTAAAAACAGGAATCAAAATTATCCAGATTACAGCTGTATCCTGAATGTCAGGGCCAATTAAAATTATTCTAAAATATTATGCCTTAAGCTTTACGTGCGTGGTATTTATCAAGAAATAAACACAAATTGTTATTGAAAAACTGGGGTTTTTAATAGTGGTTTCTACAGTCTTCCGTTCAAAGATTGCTTTGATGCGGCTCTTCCCCCTAAACTACTGCAATCAAGCTGTGTCCTCTTTGCATTACAGATGTAACTCGTATCCGTGCTTACTGTATTACATCGTTGGTGTCCCTTAACAATTTCTACCCTCGCCCCTGTACTCCCACACACTTTTCTTCATTTCCAATTTTGTTGTGTCAGACATTTTTTCTATCAAGATATATCTTTTGTTAGTTAAATTGTGCCCTAGTTTTTTTATCCCCTGTTCCAGTGGACAATATTTAAACCATTAATCAGATAACAGAAAAATCGGAAGATCGCCATCTCAAAATATACCTTGTTTTATTGAGAACAGCAAAGCATTCGATACCATCGAACACCCAAATACACTTCAGGCACTAAGAAATCAATGGGTAGAAGCAAAGTACATCCAATTACTAAGTAACGTTCAAAACCACAGCTTCTCTAGAGTTAAAACCGAAAAGACAGTCCAATCTTTCGCCAAAACTATTTACCTCCATACTGCAGGACATACTCAGGAAACTAAAACCGAATAAGAAAGACGGAATATGCATAAAGGCCAGAGACTAACAAATTTGAGGTTCGCTGACGAGATAGTCCTCTTCGCCAAACTGCAAACTACAACTTTTCGTTCATTCGTTCATTCATTCTCTTCAAACCCTCTTCATTAGGTACTCAATCCGTCAATGTAATATTCAAGATTTTTCTCTAGAATCTCATTTCCAAAGGTTCATTTACCTTCTTGTGTGGACTATTTATCACCAATACTTCACTTGCAGACAACTCCTTCAAAAAAGGCTTTCCAACTTATCCTTTGTTAATAAGTTTGTCTATTTCACAAAACGTTAACTTGTTTTGCCAGTCTGCGTTTGAAATCATCTTTACTTGTATTTTCATCAGTTATTTTCCTGCTAAAATAATAAAACTGGTCTATCAATTTGGAATCTCATACATAATCCGATTCACGCAACTTCACGTGACTTAATTCCAGTACTCTCCAATTCCACGGTTTTACTTCTTTGATATGAATCTTGTAACCTACAATGAAAAGTATTATTCAGATCAGGTACTTCATAATACAGTAAGTGGGAAAGTCGATCTCGGTAACTAAGGCATGGTTCTACGAAAAGGGAACCCACATAAACACAATATTATACAAGGAGAAAGAGCAGCCACGTAAGAACTATCAACCGGAAACTGGGACACAAAGCCTAACATATACCAGCCCACATTTACGACTACCTACACGCAGCGAACCACCGCCATAGAAGTGTTTTGTCCTACAGACGCTTACCGCCCAAGCCAACCGGTGTAAACAATGTCAAACAACAACAATGACCTGAAAGAGAGCTACTTGACAGTTCAAGAGCCAGTGGGCGTAACAGCGAAGCCATAAGAAGGGCAGCAACATTCAACAGAAATGCAATCACAGAAAATTAAGTAATATAACAACTTCTGGTGGTGCACTTTCGTCAGCGATCGAGGAGGCCACCGTCCGATTCACGAACGAAAGCGGTTTGCGCAGGTCAAGGCAGGAACATGGATCTCAGTGTTGCCGATTTTAGCGGACACTTGCAGTATGCGCAAACATCTGCTTTGCTCCTCAAAAAGTGTGTATCCTGCAAATTATATCTCTCAGTTGATTATGTAGAATCTGTCGCTTACCAGCATAACCAGGCATGACAATCGCAGAAAACGGAATAAAAATTCGGAACTAATTCGCTGCGTCCATGTTTATTGTCCGCACTGGCTATGACATTCTCAGCAGAGCACTCAGAACATTCCCGAACGCTCATTGGCTGTCATAGAATGCATGGATCAAGCCTAAACTCGACCGCCATAGTTCCTGACTGCAACTATAGGTGCTTCGCCGACCAGGCCTCAGACCAGATTTTCGGACTGGCTGCAGTATTCAGAATTCGTGAAGTTCAACTAGTGATCCCCTCAACACAGGAGGTACAAACGAGGTACATTGTGAGTGCACTGCCATCTACAATGGGGAAAGCGGAAGGTTCTTTTGCAGCCGTGTAGCAGAACATGAGCGCTGCTTTTAATTGAGGCAGCACAAAAAAAAAAAAAAAGCCGCGCTGGATTAGCCGAGCGGTCTTAGGCGCTGCAGCCAAGGACTGTGCGACTGGTCCCGGCGGAGGTTCGAGTCCTCCCTCGGGCATGTGTGTGTGTGTTTGTCCTTAAAATAATTTCGGTTAAATAGTGTGTGAGCTTAGGGATTGATGACCTTGGCAGTTAAGTCCCATAAGATTTCACACACATTTGAACATTTTTGAACAAAAAAAAAATGATTCAAATGGCTCTGAGCGCTATGGGACGTAAGATCTGAGGTGATCAGTCCCCTCGAACTTAGAACTACTTAAACCTAACTAACCTAAGGACATCACACACACCCATGTCTGAGGCAGGATTCGAACCTGCGACCGTAGCGGTCGCGCGGTTCCAGACTGAAGCGCCTAGAACCGGTCGGCCACAGTGGCTGGCGGCAGCACAACAGATCGGCAATTGCGGAGGGCCATCGTGGTTGTGGGCGGCTTCATAAATCTCAAGCATGTGTGAGACAGACGTGGATGTTCACACGGAGAATGACAGATTAAATACAGAAATACGGCCACTCCACGACCGCTCAGAAACACAGCACACGTACAGCTGGTGTCGTTTCACCTAACTCGGAAGTAATGCGGCTCCCCGAGAAGCCTATTGCTGATTCGTGGTGTGCTACCAACCACCCGAAAATAGAGCAGTTTACGATAAATCTATCATCTCTCTCTCTCTCTGTCTCTCTCTCTTTGCACCGATCAGTCGTATTTTAGGGACGTATTTGACGTAAGTGATCTCATGGCAAAGGCAGAAAAAGGATTAAAGCTTTCACTCTCAGCTAATTGCACTCATATTTTTTACCAACAGTCAAAACATGCGTAATCGGTTCCTCTTTTCAAAATGAATCTTTAAAAATGCTTGAGTGAAGAGTAGAAGTATCGCCTTGATGGGGCGACGGGGTGAAAGAAAATTAAGCAGGACGAAGTCCCAGTTATATTCGTCTACGTCCTGAGGAGAGCCACTACAACACGGCCGAGACGTTGGATATTGTAGTATTTCAGGATTTTCAGTAATTTATATAGATGACATGGCTGTACATCCAGAAGGCGTTTAATGACGGAGCAGGAGGTCATTAGAGACGGAGCAAAAGCTCGGATAAAGGAAGGATAAGGAAGGAAATCAGCCGTGTCCTTTCAGAAGGAATCATCCCTGCATTTGCCTCAAGTGATTTGGGAAATCACGGAAAATCTAAATCAGGATGGCCAGACGCGGGTTTGAGCCGTCGTCCTACCGAATGTGAGTCCATTGTGCTAACCAGTGCGCCACCTTGCTCGATGAGTTTAATAAAATGAAGTCTGATGTGTCTCCATCTTGTAACCTGTTCTAGAAAATTTATCCATCCAGTTTCACAGAGCTTCCAGAATGAAAAAGGGTTCAAGAAACCTTAGAGTTTTTTATTTCTTTTTCTTGTAGTTAAAAAAAAACTCATTCCTTTCTTTCTGGGTTATATTACTTCATAAAAATTTTATTTAAACTAATATCTTGTTTTGAAAGCACGTATCAAATATACTGCAAGCCCCAGAACATGATAAACAGCAAACATGATTTTAGATTACATTACCTATGCACGGCCCCGAAGTGCAGTGTTACAGTCTGCTACGTTATGGCCCACCTCCATAGCGAATTTCTAGTATCTTCTGTTATCGAGCACATGGTCTATCTTACTTAGTAGTTTCGTTCTTTGTGAAATTTACATTGATAATTAAATGCTGCTGCCTTCATACTTCAGATTAATGTAATCGTACCTAACGTGAATGTTGTAGCATCGTTTCCCAAATCTTGAACCTAATCTTACAGCTGTCATATGTCTTAAAAAGGCAGAAAACTGAGTTCTCCAGTGTCGTAAGATTTTATTCATATGACAATCCTCCAGTGAAAATTTATTTGTCTTGTAGAAGAAGCAGGGAGCTACTACGACTGTAATGCATTCAGTTTCTCATAATGCCCTTAGCACTTCTTGTAACTTAAGTCTGCTTGAAAAGGATAATTTCACATCGTGTTGTCTCGAAAGTATAATGTCCCATGAGTCATTACAGTGGGAACGCGAGGTCATCAGGTGATAGCTATCGAGCCCTTTCGGCGGACAGTAGTTGTGGTAAATCGCAGTAACATTTCCTTTCGGGAACGGGCTAGCGTTAATTGGCAATCAGCGGGCAGATGCGGCTCCTGCCTTTGTACTTTGCTTCCGTGCCGCCTGAACATTCTGTTGCTGTGGGATTACCGTAGCGCTCCGAATTGCCTTTTCAGAGAAGTAACTCGCCACCTCGAAACAAAGATCTGCGGTAAATTGCACGCCCAGTACCAGAGGGAGACACTTCCGCGCGAAAACCCAATAGGGGTATGCACTAGAAGAAGCTTTAGTTGGGCCAAACGAGAGTACGAGAAACATACACTGCAGTAGGAAACTATTTGCTTCATGTGCTACTGATGACTAAATCAATGTATGTTCATAACTGATACGAGCAGCCTCTTTCATACTTGTTTCGTAGTCATTCGTCCATGCATACTTACCAGTATCATCGACGTCTCCTATAGCTTCCTCGTGTCACTGCCGATATTACTTCGACATAGCCAGGAGGTGGAGACTCGTATGCAAGACAACTTCCAGTCTTCAAGTTTTATCATTCCTGTTGTATCATTACGTCACCTCATGCAAATTCCGTGAAGATTTATTTCAATAAACTATGGTCGATTTATAAACATCTAGCATGCTAGAATAATTTCGGTCAGCAACTTCTGCAAATCAATAGAACGAAAAATCAGCCCAAGTTGCAAATATTTTATTTTTCATTCGATGACTAGTTTCGGGCAGAGACCCACTTACAAGTAAATATAACAATGTCGAGAACGGCGTATTCGGTAATGCCGTTTCCGACTTTGTTATGTTCATCTGAAAATGGGTCTCGGCCTGAAACTAGTCATCGAATGAAAATTAAAATATTTGCAACTTGGGCTGGTTTTTCGTTCCATGGTCGATTTGTTCAAAGTAGCCTTTTAACGTGAACTTTTGGCGGTTTGGCTCTTTAGGCTCTGATCATGGGTGTAACACCAGTCAAGTTACAGTATAGGTTATTGAAATACTTTGTAGAAATAGTTTCGTGTTGTTTTGGTTGGGAAATTACTTTATGTTACGCATTCCCGAAACAATTCCTCAGACTGTAATAATACAGTTTGTTCTCCATGGCATGCACCCCTATAAATTACGGTAGTTGGATACCCTTCGTTATAGTGAACACTAGCACTAAACACTGACAACTGCAGGTTCTTGGATGTATTAGAGAAATCTGAAAGCAACTGCCTGTGACCAGGGAGACGTGTGCCATGTTACTGATGTGAAGATAATTTTGCAAAACACACGTCAGTTATGGTGAGAAATTATAGGAGCCCATTTGTTGCAAATTTTTGAGGATGAGGGGAGATCAAGTCCACAGATGTGAAAAGGACTGAAAGAATCGAGTTTGCGGATAGACATATCGGGAGAGTGAACACTACACTGCCTTACAAAAAGGGCGAAGCACATAGATGACATGGGCGGGTATGTAACCGACCAGGGTTTCAATTTTCTGAGACGAGAACAACGACCACCAGAGTGCACTAGTGTGGCTCGTGTTTGGTGTTGTAGCGTGTACAAAGAACGTAAACAGCCACAGACATTGAGTTACTACTGTGAAGGACACAGAGGTGCTGCGTACTTGTGTGAGACAGTATTATCAGCACCTGACAGCTTGTACAGGGCCTCATTGTGGGTCTCCATTTGGCCGACCGGTGGAATTGTGCTGTACAGACGTACGTGGGGCATTCCCACGTGACGGCGACCCGATATTGAGCTGCATAGGAACTTGAGGATTGTGAAGGTTACCATCGACCATGTCTGACCATCATAAGGCGGGATCGCTGTAACATTCTCCAAGCACATCGCAACCTTTTCACAGCAGCATCTGTCATCTGAGAATAAGTGATGGAATCCCAGAAATATTCTGTCATCTCGCACCCTTGGTCGGACACAAGCAACAGCTGCATTACGGAATTGCTCTACCGTCCCGTGAGCAGGACGCTGTGAACACCACAATACAATGGGGTGCCTTTGAAGTGGTGCCACGACTGTCAAGCGTGGACCGCTACAATCTGTTCAGCGATGAATTGCAGTTCTGCACTATACCGAATGACCGTCTTTGACGAAAGTGTTGGTCACGTGGGGTGGGATCCCATTCTTCCAATACTTTGAAGAGCCACTACGGTATTACTGCTGCCATCATGCTGAAGAGTTATTAGGCGTGGCTTCAGGTCAAGGCTGAGAGGGATCTCACACCACAATTGTATGTCATGGCCTCTTAGGTAGAATTTATTGCAAATCTGACTCGCAGCGCAAACTCCTAAGCGAGAGGAAAAATGAACAAGTGACTTCTGTTATAAGAAGTGTAAAAGAAAGAACCTGCAAAATTACAGACCAGTATCCTTGGCATCGTTCGGTTGCAGAATTACTTAACACATTCTGAGTTCTAATATTAATTATTTCCTTGAGATCTCGTATGACAGTATTGTGGCGTTACTTTTCAAAGGGGTATTGCCTGCCCACATACTGTGTGTTTGTACCAAAAATTCTGTGTGATATTGAGTTCCCACAATTTCAGATTTGACCCCGACAGAACATGTGTAGGACTAGTTCCGAAGTCCATATCCAGGATATCAAGGACAAGTTGCAACAATCCCAGAGGATATAACGGCTTTATGACACCCTTTCCCACGGAATCAATGCATGCATCCAGCCCAGAATGGGTGCAACAACATATTAATAAGTGGGCTAACACTGTCAAGTTGTTTTGAGATTTGACACGAGGAAGAACTTGGTCACTTTATCGCGACGGAATACTTGAGTCGCTGATATACGCTAACAACGTTACTTTCGACAACATCAATTTGTGCAGTGTCAAATAAATATAGCAATTATGAACACTGTTAAAGTCATGCAGATTAGTGCTGTGCCGGGTGTTGACTTGACGTTATGGTAAATGCTGTAGAACAAACATTGTATACGTAATAACTGTAGATGTATGTCTGGCGGGAGACAATCGGCAAGTGGTGCCCAAGTAAATGTGTGCCAAGTATCATGTTCTTTTCCATAGCTTTAAGTGCCATAGGGTGACCGAATTTACAGGATAAAATAGGGCAATGGAAATTACATTCTGTCGAAGTAAAAAACATGTGACGAGGGCATCCCGTCGAGGAGACCGCTCGCCTGGTGCAACTCTTTCGATTTTACGCCACTTCGGCGACTTGGGTGTCGATAGGGATGAAATGACAACACAACACCCAGTCCCTGAGCGGAGAAAATCTCCGACTCAGGCGGGAGTCGAACCCGGGCCCTTAGGATTGACAGTCTGTTGCGCTGACCTCTTTTTTTTATTCTCATTTTTGTTCGTTGTATGTGCTCGGGGCGGACATCGTAAGACCTCCGTTTAAGTTGGCCTTTGATCGGTTAACTTAGTTTTTTTTATTAAAGGGGGCTGCTAACCACTCAGCTACCGGGGACGGACCATTCTGTCGAAGTGGAAAACGAGTTTAGGTGTGTGTGTTTTTTTTTTTTTTTTTTTTTTTTTTTTTTTTTTTTTTTTGTAGAGATGGGACAACCATTACTCCAGGAGGTAGAACGAGGATGGCAATCACTTACAGACGGCAGTAAAAGTGAGCTTCCCAGGTGCAGGAGATGAAAGATGCCAATGACCTCATCGATCCTCCTTTTGTACTAGATTACAACCAAAAGTAACATCCTCGTTAATTATATGGATAAAAGCTGAGCCAGGGAAGTTTCAATGCAGTTCTCACATGCTGGACTCTGAAGATACTTGTCGAGCGGAGTAGCGCAGTGGTTAGGACACTGGACTCACACGTGGGAGGACGATGGTTAAAACCAAGTCCGGTTATCGTAATTTAGAGTTTTCCCTAAATCGTCTTAGGCCGTGATGGTTCCTTAGAAAGAGCACGGCCGCAACACCTGAGTGACTACCGCAAGACAGGAGGCGACACACCACACCGCGCGCGCATACACACAACACGTGGACTGGCCACGCCCGTTTAATCAGCAGGTGGCGGATAATACGCCGGGACCATCGGCTCCACCACTACGAACAACTCGTGAAGCCGACGGCAAACCAACAGACCTGTAACTCATGCAATATTGGGCATTAAAGTAAGTAAATTATTAAGGACTGATACAAAAATAACAAATGCAAACCCCGCCACAAACACCGACCAAAGTGTAAATGTTAGAATGAGTGCATAACTAAAACAAAGGCGATTAACCTATTAATCGTTTAACAGTAACAACCAAACATAACAATTAATTTGATTAAGCAGCTAACTGTTAACAAGACCTCCCAAAAATTTACTTAAGTAATCTTAAGAAATAGCAAGACATTTGTGCGCTAATAATTATGCTCAAGATCGCAGCAGTAATAAAATGTACAGCAGTAAACAACAAACTAATTATTTTCAGAGAAGTACCGGATCTCACCAAGACCTTCCAACGTGAGTACATAAAACTATCGAACATTCATCGGGCCGTTGGGCGTTTGCCTACCACGACCATGTTCGGTGTTAAATTCATACATAAATTGGCAAGTGAGAACTTGACACCTTTAGCGTCAGGCTCGATATTCGACCTCAGTGGTCACTAATATATGTGATGCCCTAGAACATATTAGAACCAATTAATTTCACACCCGAGCAATAATGACAAAGGTCAGCGAAAGGCTGAACAAATTTCAATAAAAGAAAACACAGTTTAAATACACTCCAATATATCATCCATAAAGGGAATTCACACAGAGAGGCGGCTGGGGTGAATGTAGCAGCTTGAGTGTGGAGTTACGGAGAACAGCGGGCAGACCTTATCGGGAGCAAGTTCAGCACCAGAACACATAAGCCAAAATCTATAAATAGAAGTAACTCATCCAAAAATAAGCTAGGGCGGGCAGTTACCACAGAAAATCAGAATCAACGTGACGTGCACTACAGTACACAGTCACTCCCAAACCCAAATAGTCAATCGTGCGCAACAGCGTAGAACCCAGCACTCCACACCAACACGGCCCTGTACAAGTTGCCACCCACCTGCACGAGCAACCGCCGACCACGCCCGGTAATCATGTCCCAGGAGGGAGTGAGATGTACGCATCGCTACAACACAGGGGGCTTACCTCAGTCGATCTTCTCGATGATTGGAAGTAAGTGGGGCGGCTTGCAGACCCCAACAGCTGTAAGAGACAAGCTAAAAGGGTGGTGCAGAGAACAGAAGTGGTTGAGGATTTCTTAAGGAAGCAGGGAAACAATAGTCCCTTGACTGCTAAACATTAAAGGTTCCTCTGGCACTGCTAATAACCCTACTTGCCATCAATTGCCCATCTACTTGTTCTGGCTCTATCTCCATATAGACTGCGGTACCAAACCTAACGTTGTTGTTGTTGTGGTCTTCAGTCCTGAGACTGGTTTGATGCAGCTCACCATGCTACCCTATCCAGTGCAAGCTTCTTCATCTCCCAGTACTTACTGCAACCTACATCCTTCTCAATCTGCTTAGTGTATTCATCTCTTGG
This sequence comes from Schistocerca nitens, assembly GCF_023898315.1. NCBI lineage: Eukaryota > Metazoa > Arthropoda > Insecta > Orthoptera > Acrididae > Schistocerca > Schistocerca nitens. The sequence continues at coordinate 705,038,313 of NC_064617.1, read as the reverse complement.
TCTCCCTCTACGATTTTTATCCTCCACGCTGCCCTACAATGCTAAATTTGTGATCCCTTGATGACTCAGAACATGTCCTACTAACCGGTCCCTTCTTTTTGTCAAGCTGTGCCACAAACGCCTCTTTTCCCCAATTCTATTCAATACTTCATCATTAGTTATGTGATCTACCCATCTAATATTCAGCATTCTTCTGTAGCACCACATTTCGAAAGCTTCTATTCTCTACTTGTCCAAACTATTTATCGTCCATGTTTCACTTCCATACACGGCTACACTCCATACAAATGCTTTCAGAAACGACTTCCTAACACTTCAATCTATACTCTATGTTAACAAATTTCTCTTCTTCAGAAACGCTTTCCTTGCCATTGCCAGTCTACATTTTATATCTTCTCTGCTTTGAATATCATCAGTTTTTTTGCTCCCCAAATAGCAAAACTCCTTTACTACTTTAAGTGTCTCATTTTCTAATCTAATTCCCTCAGCATCACCCGACTTAATTCGACTACATTCCATTATCCTCGTTTTGCCTTTGTTGATGTTCATCTAATAGCCTCCTTTGAAGACACAGTCCATTCCGTTCAAGTGCTCTTCCAAGTCCTTTGCTGTCTCAGATAGAATTACAATGTCATCGGCGACCTCAAAGTTTTTATTTTTTCTCCATGGATTTTAATACCTACTCAGAATTTTTCTTATGTTTCCTTTACTGCTTGCTCAATATACAGATTGAATAACATCTGGGAGACACTACAACCCTGTCTCACACCCTTCCCAACCACTGCTTCCCTTTCATGCCCCTCGACTCTTATAATTGCCATCTGGTTTCTGTACAAATTGTGAATAGTCTTTCGCTCCCTGTATTTTACCCCTGCCACCTTTAGAATTTGAACGAGAGTATTCCAGTCAACATTGTCAAAAGCTTTCTCTAAGTCTACAAATGCTATAAATGTAGGTTTGCCTTTCCTTAATCTTTCTTCTAAGATAAGTCGTAAGGTCAGTATTGCCTCACGTGTTCCAATATTTCTACGGAATCCCAACTGATCTTCCCCGAGGTCCGCTTCTACCAGTTTTTCCATTCGTCTGTAAAGAATTCGCTTTAGTATTCTTCATCTACATCCTCTTCCATTTCCATAATATTGTCCTCAAGTACATCGCCCTTGTATAAACCCTCTATATACTCCTTCCACCTTTCTGCCTTCCCTTCTTTGCTTAGAACTGGGTTGCCATCTGAGCTCTTGATATTCACACAAGTGATTCTCTTTTCTCCAAAGGTCTCTTTAATTTTCCTGTAGGCAGTATCTATCTTACTCCTAGTAAGATAAGCTTCTACATCCTTACATTTGTCCTCTAGCCATCCCTGCTTAGCCATTTTGCACTTCCTATCGATCTCATTTTTGAGACGCTTGTATTCCTTTTTGCCTGCTTCATTTACTGCATTTTTATATTTTCTCCTTTCATCAATTAAATTCAATATCTCTTCTGTTACCAAATGATTTCTATTAGCCCTCGTCTTTTTACCTACTTGATCGTCTGCTGCCTTCACTACTTCATCCCTCAGAGCTACCCACTCTTCTTCTACTGTACTTCTTTCCCCCATACCTGTCAATTGTTCCCTTATGCTCTCCCGGAAACTCTGTATAACCTCTGGTTTAGTCAGTTTATCCAGGTCCCCTGTCCTTAAATTCCCACCGCATAGATCAAAATTCAACTATAAGGCGACGAGCGACAAAGAGGCAGCGTCGACTGTTCACTATAGGTTTCCACTGGGACCTGAGTACTGCTGGAACCCTATTTATATCACCAAAACCTCATCACTAGGAGGCTACTTTCACTTTCTGTGATGCACGTGGAGGGTCATGTACGTACTCAGTACTTTTCCCCTTGCTACGGCCACATCAGTTCTTCCTGCCGCTTGTGCAGCCCGTCCGTGAAGCTGTTTATCCGGCGCCGTAAGGTCGGCGGAGGCTGCAATCGCTTTCAACACACATCCTGTCCAGTAGCCGACTGCTAACTCTGCCATAGTAAGAAATCTTCTCAGAAGCTCTAACTAAAATATTCAAAGAGATGGAGATTTGCGACATCGCAATCTCACCGTTCGTCACACGTTTCTCTCTCTCACGGTTCAGCGGTCCGTCAACAACCTGTCTCCAACTCCCTCAAACCAAAGAGCCAACTACAAGAAGACCGAAACGCCACACGGTGGCGGAACGGGAAAACGGATTGCGCCAGTATGCAAAGATATAACGGCTCGGGAAACGAGCTGACGCGGTTCATATGTCCTCCCTCGCGGTGCAACGGTCAACTCTGAAGTGTATTGTGCTCCCATGAGGAAATTAAAGTAAGATCGTTGGAAATGTTCGTCGCTACAAAAATGCAAATGAACTTTCCACAACCAGAGCCTCGCACCTTCCAACGTCCATCTGTTTGGCCCTCTGAAGGATGCACTCCACACGGAGCAGTACGTGGATGATGGAGTGAGTTACTGATGCAGCAAGACTTCGGTTCCAGCCCCGACCAGTAGACTATTGTACAGGCACTCCCAGGAAGGTGGCGTAAGGCCGTCACACTGAATGGGAATTATGTTGCAAAACAGAGTTTTGTAGCCAAAAGAGTGGGGAATAATATAGTAAAAAAAGTGTTGCGTTACTTATTGACCTCCCCTGGTATAGATGTTTTCAGACAATACTTTAATTCTGAGTTGTACCCAGTGGAGCTATGATAATAACCTATCATGAATATTTGAAATGTTCCATAAACATTTCCCACATCACAGACCTAATCCAACAGCTATTGTATACTACGTAATAGGCAGGAAGCTGCGCTCCCCGATGTTACTTTTATACAAATATCAAATCTGCAGTGGAACGTTATTCGTCTTGCGGTGGACGCAGAGAGCTGCAAGTGTAACCCATTCTGTTAACGTCTCTTCGCAATTCTTGTAATCAAAACCTTCTTCAAAAACATAATTTTACATCATATTGTCTCAAAAGTGTAATGCCTTATGACTCATTATTAGGTGGACGCGAGATAATCGGATGATACCTACGGAGTCCTTTCGTCGGACAGTGGTTCTGGTAATCTGCAGTAAGGTTTCCGTTCGCGGCCCGACGGGCGTTAATTGGCAATTAGCGGGCAGATGCGGCTCCTGCATTTGTACTTTGCTTCCTTGCAGACTGCACATTCTGTTCCTGTGGGATAATCTTCCTGCTCCGAACTGCCTTCACTGATAAGTAACTCGTCTCCTCGAAACAAAGATGTGCGGTAAATTACTTCCTTGGCAGCAGAGAGAAAGGTTTCCGCCCGAAAACCCAATATGGGTTTCCACTGAAGAAGCATTCAGCTGGTCCACATGATGGTATGAGAAAATAGCGCGTAAAAATCTGTTCTCTGTTTGTCCTATGATGACGGAATCGACATATATTCTTAGCTGATACGAGCGCTTCTTTTGACACTCGTTTCACAGCCATTCGACAAAGCCTGTTTACTAAGAGCATTGTCGTCTTCTAGAGATCTCTCGTGTCACAAAGACTTCTTAGGACGTAGCCATGGAGGTGGTAAATTGTAAGCAAGAAATGTTCCAGTCCTCATGTTATAACGGTTCTGTTGTTTCCTTGTCACATCAAGCAAGTTCTGTGACGAATATTTTCATCGATCTATAATCAGATCTATAATCAATATGCTCGTCCAACCTTTGCTAAAACGAAATAATGTCGCTTTTCAAATAAAACCTCTGATGACAGAAGCTTCAGTCTTTATTGGTATGAGACATGTGAGAATAAGCTGATGCCTCTCCTTATACGGCATTTTCAATACTAATTTGTTCTTTGCTTTCTTCAGAATCATAGGCAGATATAATTTTTCAGTTTCGTTTGCTTCATCACATTTTCAGTTTTTTTGTTTTCTTAATGACCAATTTTCCTGACATACTTCGCAATGTAAATATTTTAATGGTACCTGCTTTCTCTCCTTTTTGTGTTTTCGTGGGACAACCCTTACATTTCTATCGTTAAGAATACCATATGCAGCTCTAATACCCTGAATGTAGAACTTCATTGCTCTGTTTCTGTCTTCTTTTTGAGAAATGCTGATTTGATTTCTATTTATCTCCATGTTTGTATTCAAGTTTCTCTTGGTTATCTGTCTTCGGTATCGGTTATGTACGCTTTAAGTTTCCAAGGTACGAGAAAAATTAATCGCAGAACAGTCTGTATTGAATTATATTCTTGAAAGAAATAGATAAGGACCTGTACAGTTTAAAAAAACTCAGACCGATACCTCAGGTCGAGATCTAACAGGAAATCCTGCTACCTTATACTGACGTGTCTGGAAAACATTACATTGGCTGTTTTCCACAGTAGCATCCTAACCGGGTGCGGAGGAGGCAAGTGACCCAGAGGTGTTATGGCAAAAACAGTATATGCATGGCCTGACCAGACTTCAGGGTACGGGACTGCAAGAAATTTGTTAGGTTGGTAAGATTAATCAAGTTTCAAATCAAACAAAGTCAGCCATACAGAAGGATGCACACGAAATTTTATAGACAAAAAGAGAGAGATGTTCCTCAAGCCATTCAGAGGTTGCGGTAAGTTTACTATTTCCGTCATTCAATGAAGTCTCACGAAGCGACCCAGGACTCCCTCCACCCCGAAACCCGGAAAATGTGAAGAGGAACCCGGCGGTCATTGAAGCCTTACGTTTGAGCATCCTGGTGACTTGGATCGCAGATATCGTTGTTCGCTAAAGCCAGAGGTGAAAGTTCGGGTAATGGTCTAGTTCACTACGTAGACTTGTCTCGAAATAGCCACATCACATATTGATTTGTAAAATAATATAAGACGACTAAACATTTCACTTTCTGAGTGCAGTAAACTTTACAATTCTCTTTGTAGTGACTTCCCGAAAAATTTCTTCAATGTTTTTTTCGTTCCTGACCATGTGACATTCATTCCAGAACTACTTGCTTACATTCGCTTGCTTGCGAATATGTATATTTCAATATCCACTCTCATGCTTTAGGAAAAAAAAGCTAAGGATTACACAGAAATAAAAATAAATACCTCTGATCCTATTACGACTGTCATTATATTCGCACACACTTAGGAATATTATTTTATGACTGTAATATGCGTCTTAGGTTTGTAATTTCAACTTTATTGGCTCTTCATTTTTCAAACAAGAGTGACAGCAGCTACAAACTACAGAAATACCTTACTCCAAACACCAGAGGAAGATTAGGGGAAGGGGGGCAATCGTATGGTTGGAAATTTTTTGCACAGTGATACGAGGGACTGCCTTGAATAATACATTAAAACTCCTGACCTATGAGGCCTGAGTGATGCGGTGTGGGTGGTTTTGAAGGTTACTATTTTATGTTTTTCTCGAATTACTCCAAAGGTGTGGCGTCTAGTGAAATATTGCCCAAAACAAAACTAAACTACATTTAATTTCCTGCAAAAAAAGGCCCTATAATTTTCCTCTATGCCTAATATAACACCCTACAGTTGCTTTATGTGGCGTAGTGTAGTAGATAGTGGGAAACCACAAGACTTTCTGTTTCGAGACTCATACGTATGAACAGAATCCGGCGACCTACCTTCCCTCATGCTGCTGTCCTACACTTCTCTCCCATCCCTATACCCCTGGAAAAAAGTTTACCCCTTAGTACGGCTCTACCGCACTTAGATGTGATACACGCATTTAATATTTCTTTTTAACCCACTTAATTTAAAGGCAGACTTTAATTTTGTACCGTTAGAACAGTATTTTAAATAATTGTTATATTTCCAGCCCTGAGAGCGGAAACTACTTGTCTTAGAGAAAAAAATAAATAGGGCCTTTTTTGTAAGCTGTTTGTTATACTTTAATTTTTTACTGAGAAATATTTTTGCTAGATGGCAAGATTCTCGAGTTATTCGAGAAAGACATAAAAAAGTGTCCTTCAGACCCAACTCCATCGCAACTACCGGTCAGGAGTTTTGGTATGTTTTCATGACGCTCCATTCTAGCACTGTGCACAAATTTCTGACTACATGATTTTTTTCCGCTAGCCGACATTCTTGGTTTTCATTGACTTCACTACCATGCCCGTGAGTTTGCTCAGCTTAATAGAGGTGTAGCCCGTGTTTTGCCATTTGCATTAATGTCATTGGAGTTAATTTTCCATCTCCCAAAATGAAACGACACAATTTTAGAGACTGCAGTGGTCTCATACACAATAAGGCTTTACGTATAACGACTGCAGTGGCAAGTGAAAATTTGTACCAAGGCCAGGTATCGAACCCTGGTTTCCTGCTTACTACGCAGGTGCGTTAGCTACTAAGCCACCCTGGCACAGTCGTTCATTCAACTACACGGATTACTCTGGCGTGCCTCCCTCCTCGACCGAAATCCTCACTGCCACCCGAGTCTAGTTTAAATTCCGCCTTACACAAGATCATTATTGACAAGGCTCTCCATGTTCTGGAACAGCACCACATCATCGAACATAAATGGGGGATCTAGGCCTGAAATACATAACTGGTCTCATTACGTCTCAGAAATTGTGTCATTTCATTTGTCTATGTACCTGCATCTGGTTTTCGGGCTGGATCCCCCGTTTACGGTCGATGCTGAGGTGCTATTCCAGAACATGAGAGCCTCCGCAATTTTGTTCGTTTGTAAGATAGAATTTAAAGTGGATTGCAGCGGCAGTGAAAGTTTGGATAGTGGTGGGGGAAGGGGGGGGGGGAGTGCCAGGGTAAGCCGTGCAGTTGTGTGAACCGCTGTGTCTAGGTGACATAGGGTTAACAAACCTGCCTAGTAAGCAGCAGACCCGGGTTCGATTTCCTACCTTGATACAAATATTCACTCGCCACTTCGGTCTACATATATAAAATTATCTCCCCAGAGTCTAGAGACTCCACCTTACTCCTTTTGTCTGAGCATGTACCTACCTTTTTCCTGTCAGCATAGATATTGGTAGTTTCCTACTTCTGACCCTCCGGACTGTAGGAAAGCTTAATACAACTCATCACAACTCAGAAAACTTAATGAAAGACAGATGATGGACCATAAACAAGAACCACCATAAACAAGAACCTCGAACAAGAACATTACGTTGGATATCATTACGTGGATCATCCCACTGACCGTTTAGTGTGTGTGAGCTAGACAGATCATTTACATATACATAAACTTTTACTTAGGACTGCCTTGGGATTGTGATATTATGCGACAAACTTTAGTATTTCATAGAACAGTTGCACACTCGAGTAGGGATATTTGCTGTTTTTGAAATTTAGATATTCAGTAACGCAAGACATTTATATTCATTTATTTTCATTCTACTAATTCGACGGTGCCTTCGCATCAACTGTGCTCATTAACTTTGCCTCTCTGCAACAACTTCGAAATCATCTATACAATTTCCACATACTTAATACTTGTCTCATTGATCCGTCTATTCTTATAAGAAGAGTTTCTTTTTCGTACTGTCGAGTAACACAAGTTTCAAATGCCGTTAGTTTATCCGGACCTGGAATATGCGCGGTAACTGCTGTACTAATTTGTGCTCCAGACGAAATTATTTAGAAACGTTGTATTAGAAGGAAGGAAGAAGGAAGATTGGGTTTAACGTCGTTCGACATCGAGATCATTACAGACAGGCCACAAGCTCGGACTGTGTCAAGGACAGAGAAGGAAATCGACCGTGCCCTTTCAAAAGAGTGATTCCACCATTTCCGTGGAGTGATTTAGAGAAATCATGGGAAACCTAAACTGGATGGCCACACACGGGTTGAGTCGTCGTCCTCCCGAGTACGGTTATATACCACTGGAGATGACAGTTTTTTAAAGAAAGCTGTCTTCACAGCCTCAGATCTGTTTCTAATGTTTCTCGCGCTCTGTTCTCTTGTGTTACCCTGTTCCTTAGCTAGCGGCATTCACTTACTTACTGTACGACATCTTACATTCATCGATATTAAGGAACACTGTACCGAAAAAAGGACTGTCGTAACAATGAAAATAATCTTGACACCTGACCTCATCATTGTTTAAAGAAGACACCAGCTCAGCTTCTTTTGGTACAAACCAAGAAGGGTTTGACTGAATCAAACATGAACTATAGAATCCTACGCACATATACATGAGTATGGTTACAATACAATAATTTCGATAAATAGTCTTTAATTCAAAAATAACAATAATCCTGAACATTGTCTTCAACTAATAATAATCATTTTCATGCCACTAGAAAAGGCAGAAAATACAGAATCATGTAGTTATAACCTGTCACTGCTAAGAGAAGAAACTTGGACGAAGCAGGAGAGGAATGTGAGAAAGAAGATACCTACATAGTCCTGATCATTACTGTAGTAACTTATCGCACACGATGTAAACGCACACACACACACACACACATTACGGTTGGACTGTCTACGAAAAATACTTACACATGTTATATGGTAATAAACACAATATATAGGGTGGTCCGCGCCAAATATCTCACGAAACAAGTCAAACGAAAAAACTGCAAAGAACGAAACTCGTCTAGCTTGAAGGGGGAAACCAGATGGCGCTATGGTTGGCCAGCTAGATGGCGCTGCCATAGGTCAAACGAATATCAACTGCGTTTTTTTAATACGAATCCCCATTTTTTATTACATATTCGTGTAGTACGTGAAGAAATTTGAACGTTTTAGTTGGACCATTTTTTTCGCTTTGTGATAGATGACGCTGTAATAGTCAGAAACTTATGGCTCACAATTTTAGACGAACTGTTGGTAACAGGAATGTTAATTAAATTAAAATACAGAACGTAGGAACGTTTGAACATTTTATTTCGGTTGTTCCAATATGATACATGCACCTCTGTGAACTTATCGTTTCTGAAAACGCATGCTGTTACAGCGTGATTACCTGTAAATACCACATTAATACAATAAATGCTCAAAATGACGTCCGCCAACCTCAATGCATTTGGCAATACGTGTAATGACATTCCTCTCAACAGCGAGTTGTTCGCCTCCCTTAATGTTCGCACATGCATTAACAATGCGCTGACGTATGTTGTCAGGCGCTGTCGGTGGATCACGATAGCAAATATTCTTCAACTTTCCCCACAGAAAGAAATCAGGGGACGACAGTACCGGTGAACATGCGGGCCATGGTATGGTGCTTCGAAGACCAATCCACCTGTCATGAAATATGCTATTCAATACCGCTTCAACATCACGCGAGCTATGTGCCGGACATCCATCATGTTGGAAGTACATCGCCATTCTGTCATGCAGTGAAACATCTTTTAGTAACATCGGTAGAACATTACGTAGGAAATCAGCATACATTGCACCATTTAGATTGCCATCGATAAAATGGGGGCAAATTATCGTTCCTCCCATAATGCTGCACCATACATTAACCCGCCAAGGTCGCTGATGTTCCACTTGTCGCAGCCATCGTGGGTTTTCCGTTGCCCAATAGTGCATATTATCCCGGGTTATGTTACCGCTGTTGGTGAATGACGCTTCGTCGCTAAATAGAACGCGAGCAAAGAATCTGTCATCGTCCCGTAATTTCTCTAGTGCACAGTGGCAGAACTGTACACGACGTTCAAAGTGCCGCCATGCAATTCCTGGTGCATAGAAATAAGGTACGGGTGCAATCGATGTTGATGTAGCATTCTCAACACCGACGTTTTTGAGATTCCCCATACTGGCGCAGTTTGTCTGCTACTGATGTGCGGATTAGCAGCGACAGCAGCTAAAACACCTGCTTGGGCATCATTATTTGTTGCACGTTGTGGTTGACGTTTCACATGTGGTTGAACACTTCCTGTTTCCTTAAATAACGTAACTATCCGGCGAACGGCCCGGACACTTGGATAATGTCCAGGATACCGAGCAGCATACATAGCACACGCCCGTTGGGCATTTTGATCACAATAGCCATACATCAACACGATATAGACCTTATTCGCAATTGGTAAACGGTCCGTTTTAACACCAGTAATGTATCACGAAGCAAATACCGTCCGCACTGCGGAATGTTACGTGGTACCACGTACTTATACGTTTGTGACTATTAAAGCGCCATCTATCACAAATCGAAAAAGTGGTCCATCTAAAACATTCATATTTCTTTACGTACAACACGAATATGTAATAAAAATGGGGGTTCCTATTTTAAAAAAACGCAGTTTGCCCTATGGCAGCGCCATCAAGAGGGCCAACCACAGCGCCCTATGGTTTCCCCCTTCAAGCTAGACGAGTTTCGGACTTTGTAGTTTTTTCTTTTAATGCTTATTTCGTGACATATTTGGTCCGGTCACTATCAATGGACCACCCTATATATATGCAGGGTGTCCCATTTATCTTGACAACCCTAACTAACGGTTTTTCCAGATACAAATTACAAAATGTGTCAAGAAAATGTTCTTTTACCGTCAGAGGTCATCCGTCAGCATGATTGCCATCGTTATAGCTTTGTTTTTTACAAGTATATGAACAGCCGTATGACTTTTTTGAATGGCACCCTGTATTTTTTATTCGGTAATTCATTTCCTATCTAAAGACCTATTCAAAAATGTATCACAGTGTACCGTTCACTGAAACACAACGTTATTAATTACATAATAAAACATTGACTTCAAGCCCGGGAACATAAACTCGTCCATTTGCTGGAGGTGTCAGAAAACTAATGAAAACCAAGTAAAAACATAACAAAACTTTGACTGTACCATTGATCACGAGCAGAACATTCAAAGGTGCTCGAAGTGGTGACCCTGGACACCGATACACTGGTGCACAAGTTATTTACTGCTTCCAGTGTTGCCTGCTGAAGAGAATTACAAGCAAACACGATACTTTCCTGCGTGTCCTTTGGAGTTGTTGGAATGTCACGATAGACAACGTCTTTAATTCACCCCCAAAGAAAAATTCCAGAGGATTTAAATTAGGAGACCTAACATGCCAAGTAACTGTTCCTCCTCAACCAATGCATCTGGCAGGATACCTTTGGTTTAGAACACGATGTGCACGCAAGGCATTATGTACTGGACATCCATCGTGTTGATACCACATAAACATTCTGATTCTTAGCGGCACTTCATCCAAAAGAGGAGGAAGAATTCGTCTAAGGAAGTTGGCATACGCTGTCTGTTTACACTACCATTGATGAAATAAGAGCCAATAACTGTAGTACGAGGCATCCCACACCAGATGTTAACTCTGCAGTAACGCTGACCTTCGTCCTGTCTAAGCCATCGTGGGCTGTCGCTGGACCAGTAATGCATGACCCTTGTATTTACCTGTCCTTTGAGAAGGAACATTCATCGGTAAATAGAACATTGGAGAAGAAGTTCGGGTTGACGAGGATTTGCTGCTGTGACAACTGACAGAACAGTACATGATTCTGGAAATCATTCCCATGCAATTCTTGATGTAGGTGCACATGGTAAGAATGAAACCGGTGACGTGTAAGAATGCGATGTACACTGGTTTTAGGAATGCCAATCTCAGGTTCAAGCGTCGTGTGCTCACATGTGGATTCATAGCAGCGGAAGCGAGATCAGTAACTTCGGCAGCTTCGTCTGTGCGAGTGCTACGAGGATTGCGTTGTCGTGGGTTTAAACTTCCCGTTTCCTGAAGCGGCGCAACAAGACGAGAAAACATCCGTCTGGAAGGTGGGTTCTTGTCAGGTTATCGCTCTCTGTACAATTCCGTTACCTGCGTAGCGTTTCGCCTACCTTCAACATCAACAACAACAATAATAAAAGAAACGTTATGTCGATGAAGTTTGTAAGAAGGATAGCCTTTACTGTATGCCTACTCTACACAACTGAACCTCTGTACTAAATGTACCCGTACGTAAGAAAACAGTATTGCAATTACTGTTCTGCTAACTTACATTCCCCATAGATGAGTAGCATATCTACATTCTCTTCGATCGTGTACATTCTGCTCACACAACTCTTTAACTGACGAAGGTCGATGGACTAACGGGTGAGCATTCTGCTTGTGTTTACATTTGTCCTTTGCCAACGTCAGCACTAGGATGTGTTCCATTACCCCGAGTACCTGCACTAAGTGCTGGGAGCGTCAACGTCAGGGCTGCGACATGTAATTAATAACGTTGTGTATCAGTGAATGGTACACCGTGATACATTTTTGAACAGATCTTTAGGAGAGGAAATTAATTATCGAATAAAAGATACAGGGTGCCATTTAAAAAAGTCATACCGTTCTTCTATCTTTGTAAAAAACAAAGCTACAGCAAAGGCAAACATGCTAATTGATGTCCCCCTGACGGCTAAACAACAATTGCTTGAAACATTTTGTAATTTGCATCTGCAAAAACAGTTATTTAGGGTGGTCAAGATAAATGGGACACCCTGTATACATATATTTTCATACTAACCGTATATACGTACATAAATACGGTTCTCTGCGTTTTCTGCCTTCTCTGGTGACATTAAAATAACTGTTCAAACAAATAAAATTCACACTAAAATAAATGTCGCGACAGAATCCGGTCATTGGAGGCATTTTTACTTTTACAATTAAAAGTAAAATATATTGCTTAACGTTCTGAATGCATGCTCCATTCCTTGGGTATGTTAAATGTTGAAAACGTATTGGAAAATAAGTTCAACATAGTAAGGTTCGGGGAAGTACATTTCAAAGATTTCCCGCTACCTTTGCCGCAAAGATGTCTTATCTTCCTGATATAATTTTTTACTGTCTTGTCTCATTGTTGTCTGGAGCTCCTTCTCCTTCCAGATGTTGTTACCAAATTTTAAACGCTGAGTTGCCAATACTACGACTGTATCTGAGTATTATTCCTGTTTCCCTGTAGAAATAACCTTCAGGGAGACTGATAGTTACTAGTAGATCAGGAGGGCACGGGAGCAGCATGAGAATGAAGTGACTGCTCTTTAATTGTAACGGCTACTGATGCTGACGTGGAGAATTGTGTTTTCGTCAAACGTTTGCAAAAAGGGGGAAAAACATTGATTTAAAAATCTGCAGTTGTTGACGTGATACATTTTTGTGTCAGAAATAGAGAGGATAAAAATGTCATGTGGTTTCTTCCATCAGATGGCGCCACGTGAAGCTTGACAGCTCCATCGAATTTTGCGCATTTATGTCTGAACAACGAGTGTCTCATGGAGAGAACGAGACTCTGCTTTCGGCGTTTCATTTAAACAGCTAAACACGATTACCATTCGGCGTTAACAGTCGGCGTGAATGAACGCTTTAACATGCAATTAGCTGCCCTACTTTCCTATTTGTTTTTATTTAGTCTTTTAACAGCGTTGTAGAAGTGCGAGACAAATCTGCTACGCGAAAACTAGGAAACAAATATATTCTCGCATGGAAAAGGACCACTCTAGTTGAAAAATTAGCTATGGCATCTTCCAACATAAATTTATAATATGGTAATATAGTGGACTGACTACATACAGGAGCTGTTATCAATAAGCAACTAAACAACTTAATGCCATTTATTCACAGACAGCACCTTACGATGCTGTAGAGGCACATGGGATAAAAAAGAATTATTAAAGATCACCCTATGTTTTGAAATTAAGTCAACTAAGTTGTTACGGAGTTAAGTCAATTATTATTCGCAATTTAGTTATAGTTTTGTTTATTTTGGTAGTACTGTCGTTTTACGTTGATGACACATGATTTGTTTATTTGTTGTTGTATCTTTGCAACTGTCGAACTGCTACATTAGTTTCGTTATCGATGCCGTGCTGTTAATCATGGGTGTTCCGCTGTCTATTCGCAACAAAGAAGAGCAACGTTCATTGATCCGTTTTTTGTGATCGGAAGGCGTATCAGGTGCCGAAATTCACCGAAGACTTTCGGTACAGCACGAGGACAGTGTTTTGCCACAACGGAGTGTCTACAAATGGATTGAAAGTTTCCGAACTGGTCGCACCAGTGTTACGCACGATGAAGGAGCCGTACGACCGTTTACCACCACAAATGAAGAAACCATTGAGCGTTCACGTGAAATTATTTTCTTAGACAGACGAATAACTATTGACGAAGTGGCACATCGTCTGCAAATTAGTCACGGTTCTGCCTACGAAATCATCCGCAACAAACTTGGGTTTCATAAAGTTTGTGCAAGAAGGGTCCCAAAACAAATCACACATTTGCGTAAACAAACGTGCTTGGACATCCGCAAAACCATTTGAATCGCTATGGTAAATAAATTCTTAGACAGGATCATTATTAGTAACGAAACACGGATCCATCATTACGAGCCCAAGAGTAAATGGCAGAGATGGAATGGAAACATCCAAATTCGCCGTGCAAAAAAGAGTTCCAGACCCAACCGTCCGCATGAAAAGTGAAGCTTACGGTTTTATGGGACGCACAAGGTCCTGTACTGGAACATTACGGGGAAAGCGGCGCAACAATAAACAGTGTACGTTACAGTGAGTTGCTTACTGCCAGGCTAAAGCCTGTAATTCGAAGAAAACACCGAGGATTGTTGTCAAAAGGTGTTGTGTTGTTGCACGACAACACCCTTCCGCATACTGTTGCCCACACTGCTGAAACACTCCAGAAACTCAAATTAGAAGTACTGGATCATCCTCCATATAGTCCCGATCTTGCTCCTTCTGACAATCACTCGAACAGTGCACTCAAACAGGCATTAACAGGCTGTTGATCTGCCTCTAACGAAGCAGTGAAAGAAGCGGTGCGTTCCTGGCTCGCAGCTCAACCGAGAACGTTCTTTTATGAGGGCATCAGGAAGCATGTACAACGATGGACCAAGCGCATTGAAACGCAAGGAGACTATGTCGAAAAATGATATTCTTGTAAGTTTCCTATTTCATTAAAAAAATTGTATAGCTACTTTGCGGATAATAACTGACTTACCCTCGTACTTGTACATTATCACTCATGGTACTGTCTCTAATCAAGTTATGCTAGATTACCTTTTTTGAAAAAATGTTGACCTGCTGCCCCGATGTAAGCCAGCCAAAGGAACAGGAACAAATGCAACAAATGTCCATTCACATCGGCACAGTCTTGATGTTTCCTCACAGGACCAGAAGAAGGTGCATTTCTGGTAATTTTCTGACTTCCGCGGATCTTACCACAGCCACAATTTGTTCTGAATACCTTTCCTTAATACATCTGCAAAATTCTGCTATTGAAACTGCGTTGTCCAGTATCTGAGAGGGAATACAGCCCCTGGTTACCATTCAGATGAGCGCTCTACATAAAGCACTTAGAATCGCACTTTACCTATTAAAGAAAGCGCTTTCTACTAATATATGCCTGCTACACTATCTGTCAGCAGGAAACAGCTAAACAGCATATTATGAGCTCAGTTCGAAAGATATGTGTGCGTATATATTTAAAGACTGCTCGTTTGCAGAATGTAATGTGATTTTATATACACTGAGGTCCCAGAACTCATAAGATAGGTCCTAATATCCCGTGGAACCTCCTTTGGAGCGGCATAGTGCAGCACCTCGTCGTGGCATGGACTCAACAGGTCGTTGGAAATCATCTGCAGAAAAATTGAGTCATATTGCCTCTATAGCCGTCCATAATAAGGAATGGTTTGCAAGTGCTGGATGTTGTGCACGAACGGACATCTCGAATATGTCCCATAAATGTTCGATGGGATTAATGTTGGCCCATGTGGCCAAATGATTCACTCGAAATGTCCAAAATGTTCTTCAAAGCAGTCGCGAACAATTGTGGCCCGGTTACAAGGTAAATTGTCTTCCATAACAAGAAGTCCATGAATGGATCATAACCATTTCCAGTCAATGATCGGTTCAGAGGACCAGAGGACTCAGTCCAATGTAAACACAGCCTACATCATTATTGAGCCACCACCAGGTTGCACAGTGCCTTGTCGACGAGTCCATGGCTTCGTAGGCTTTGCCCACACTCGAACGCTACAATCAGTTCTTACTAACAGAAATCGGGATTAATCTGACCATGCCAGGGTTTTCCACTTGTCGAGTGCCCAGCCGATATGGAGAAGCACTGAATGGCACTCGCGTCGGTCATCTGCTGCCACAGCCCATTAACGCCAAATTTCGCCATACATTGCTAACAGATACGTTCCTCGTACGTCCCACTTTTGACTTCTGCAGTTATATGACGCAGTGCAGCTTGTTTGTTAGCACTGACAACTTTACACAAACACCGCTGCTATTGGTCGTTAAGTCAAGGCCTTTGACCACTGTGTTGCCCGTGGTGAGAAGTAATGACTGAAGTTTGGCATTATCTGCACACTCTTGACACTGTAGATCTTGGAATATTGAATTCCCTAACGATTTCCGAACTGGAATGTCCCATCCATCTAGCTCCAACTATCTATCCGCGTTTAAAGTCTCTTAATTCCCGTCGTGCGACAATAATCATGTCGGAAACCTTTTCATATGAATCACATCAGTTGGAATGCACTGCCCTTTTATACCATGTGTACTCGACACTATATATATATATATATATATATATATATATATATATATATATATATATATATATATAGAGAGAGAGAGAGAGAGAGAGAGATATGTGAGCATATTTTAAGCTGACTGAAACAGGTGTTATTCTTACAAGACACACTTCTTCAATCTACAAAACATTCACTGCCTTTCGTGTTTTGTTTCCTAACGATTATTGTTTGGTGTCTCAATTTTTATTTTGTAGGCTATGACAGTCGCGTTTTGGCCTTGTTTCTCTGCACTATTCCCAGAGTTTATAAGGCGTTCATAAGTGACTTACAGTATTATTGCATTACGTGGCTTTCTCTAATTTTTGCGAACCATGTTCTATCATGCTCCAAGTTGAAAGATTCCTCGCGTGTTAGGTTTCTAGAAATTTCTTGTAGTAGTCTGTTTGTTATTAGTGTCTTTATCGGTGAAAATAGGTGAAGACGTCAGTAAATTCGAGAAGAATACCACTATACTACAGGAGTCTTCACAGTCTCAACAAGTTTCATTGTCGCGCCTTCATGGCAATGTCAGCTTAGTTTCTCAAAGAACACCATTGTACCAGAGTCAACCAGTCTCAACACGTTTCACTGTCGTGCCTTCGTGACAGTGGCAGCTGTGTTTCTCAAAGCTTCTGGCGCTACAGAACCAGCCGGGCTTGTTCCTGTCTGACTGTGACCCAATGCAGTGCTGTAACTGTTGCGCTGAGTCTCATGCCATTAACGTTAAGCCTCCCTCACGTGAGAAGTGAGCGTGAACGTGGATGTAACAGAATTTCTATGGAGTTGGTGAGCTTACAGAAACGATCACACAGGGTGCGTTTGCCAATGGAAATCTGCTACCGCAGTGCAGTTCTTCGGCAACTGTACAAATTCTTTTTAACGCCAGTGACAAAGAGGGTTGTTTCCTAAAATGTACACGAGTCAATATGTTAATATCATTAGAGATTCCGACGATGAGTGGAGAAAATTTTGGTGAAACTTTTTGAAGCATCAGTAATTCAAATAGTGGAAACATATCGAAAATGATGTTTTGAAGATGTTCCATGTCCACACAGGGAAATCGCTACTGACAGTGCAGCATGCTACACGGATGTGCTTAATATCTAAACCAACTTTTGTGGTGATGGAGGTCTGTCCCTCAATGATTATAAGCCAATTTTATCAAGTAAGCTGAGATTCGAACATTTGTAAAGAGTTGAGTTTAGAGTATTTACGATATTTACCAATGTGGTGCGGGACACACACAGCAAACACGAATTTCTCCAGGAACTTTAGAGGTCCTTGTGTGAAAAGCCCTAAAGAACAATAAACGGAAAACAATGAAAGACAGCAGACATGGTACTACTGCGAGGAGAGAGAATTCTACGTCCTATGGTGGAAAAGATACAGCGTATGACTTCTGGTGTCAGCCATAATTCAGGCTGCAACTTCGGGTTGTTTTTACGTCATTCTGATTGAAGAGACGAATGCAAAGACTTAACTATTGTATCATTTCTCTCACTGGTTGAACGAAAAGTCCACAATTGCCCAGTAGTCTGCGGACGTGAAAATCGGTTCGTGTGCAAGAAAAGCGAGTCCGAGCGCTGAAGAGGGAATACAGTCAGCCCCGTGGGATCAGTAGCTTTCTGAAGTTAGATGACGCTGCCACTGCTAAGAAAAAATAAATCTCAAGAACAAGGATAAAAAGTATGGAAAACATCCCGGAATGTTACATTTGCATAAACATTTATACTTTGCAAGTCAATGCGGTTTGCTCGGAAGCGTATTTTGTTTTTTCCTTTTTTTTTGTAGTTTTACATAATTAAAAATCCTGTTCTTCTGTTCTGTCTTGGACAGTAGAAAAAATGCCTTCTTATATCTGTCTCCATGAGCTGCAGTTAATTTGTGCAAAATGTCACCGCACAGCTGAGTGTTAATTGTGGTGCCGTGTTCTATGCACACTGCATTTCACAGTGAGAGACTAATTCTGGAAACCACTCCAGGCTATTGTTTGGCCTTTTCTTCGCAATACCCTCTATCCAAGGTCTGCTGGTCCATTAAAGAATGTTGGACCATTTCTGTAAATCTTGCAGTGTAAGAGACAAGGAGCAGTAGAACTGAAATTGTGTAGGCGCGTCGTGAGTTATGCCAGCATTCGAGTCCCAGTGAAGCGTATACACAGTTTCAATCTCTTATAAATTTTCACACTCATTCTGTTCAGCACACTCAGGCGTATTAATGGAGATATCTTTGTATATGACATGTTGTAACCGGAAATCCAAAATCATCAGATGATTACTTGCATTTAACACGCTTACTCTTTGAAAGCTGCAATTTGTACCTCCAGTTTCCATTACTTGCACCAATACTCAGCAACACGTTGAGACACGTGAACGCTATAGCGATATGCATCACTTTTAGCAAACCACTCAGTATCTTAAGTGTCCGGCATTTATCTTTACGAACCAAAATCGTTTTCTTTATCAGAATGAAAACATTTTATTTCAGCTCTATTTCACTACAATTCCAGCGAAATAATGTTTTGGGAAATTCTGTTTGATCTTATAATACCTGGCTCTTCAAACTAAAAGCAGAAAGAAAGGTTAAATAATAACAGCCCTTCGCTGGATACCTGTTTCGAAATGGGGTCCGTGTCCAGTTTAAGGAATTTTTAAAGTATTTTCTATGTAATTTGTAGATACAGCGAACAATCTCAGTCGGAACCGTGAGAGGGGAATTCAAACTCCACTCCTTCAGCATACTCTGCTTTATACTGATAGCTACACATTTGGGATGCCCCATACGGTTCAAATGGTTCAAATGGCTCTGAGCACTATGGGACTTAACTTCTGAGGTCATCAGTCACCTTGAACTTAGAACTACGTAAACCTAACTAAGCTAAGGACATCACACACATCCATGCCCGAGGCAGGATTCGAACCTGCTACCGTAGCGGTGCCCCACATGGAACGAGGAATATTCCGAGATGTGATAGGAACGATCACTGGAGGCAAAAAGTCTAGTAACGCATAGCTTAACAACGGTAAAACATTTTATTTAAAAAGTATTTACTGATAAGCCAAAACATTATGACCACTGCCCACGGCGACGTTGGATGCTAAATGGTGGCGTTCCGAGCACGTAACGCGCTAACAGAAGTATCTAAGCGGAGCAGACATGGACAGGGGATCACCCCGGCAAAGATAAGGAGGAAATCGACTTTGACAAAGGTCAGATTTTATAATGCAGAGTTAGTGAACGAGTATCTCGACAGTGAAACTACCACTAGGCGCTAAATGGTTGGACATCCACAAGGTGGAGTCCGAAGGCTTTTCTCTTCTGTAAAGTAGGATATATGGTGATCTGTGGCATCGCTGCCGAAAGAGCCCAATGCGGGTGCGCGCACCAGTGTTTCGGAGCACACCGTTCATCGTTCACTGATGAACATAGATTTCCATAGCAGATCATCCCTTCATGTTCACATTTTGACCCAATACGTGGTCAATTACGATTGCAGTGGGCACGAGACAGTCGGGATTCGATCGTCGATCAACGGTAACACGTCAGCTCTAGTGAATCACATTTTTGCTACACTAGGTCAATGATCGTCTCTACGATCGTCTCTACGATCGTCGTTATCGAGGTGAACGGAAGCTGGAAATGTGCAACACAGGTCGGTGGGAAAAGTATTGTGCTGTGGGAGACTTTGTCCTGTGCTTGCATGCAACCTGTGGTAGCAACCTAAGACACGCTGACACCTGCGAACCTCCTGCACCCCTCCATGCTTGAGTCTTCCCCGACGGCGATGCCATCTTTCAGCAGCATGACTGTACGTGTCTCGGAGCCCGAACCGTGATCTGAGGAGCATTAGAGTGAATTCACGTTGGTGTCTCGGTGACCAAATTTTCCTGATGAAAGTCCTATGGAATCCATGTGGGTCGGTATCGGGTGCCATCGCCGAGTACGCAAATCAGAGCCCCATTATTTACCTGAATCACATGACCTTTGCGTAGACGTCTATTGCCACATACCTCTACAAACCTACCAACAAAATATCGTATCCCTGATACGCAGATTCATTGATGTATTTCGTTCTGGAGGCACAAAAACAAGCTATTAAGCACGTGGTCGTAATGTTTTGGGTCATCAGTGTACATGTTGAGCTATTGACATCCTCAGTATACTACACTCCTCTACCCCCAACGCCCATTGCGAATTTTACATTGATGGAAACAGTGCTGGAAGTCTCCACTGTTCTCCAGTGGACTGAAACCCTGTTTCTTTTAATGTAGATTTGATCTTTGCGAATAGATGAATGTCTCATGGTGTTACGTCAAGCAAATAAGATGCCTTTTTTTTTTTTTTTTTTTTTTTATAGAGAGTTGTGCAAAAACCTCAACGTAGTAATGCTCATTTACAGTTTGTCTCTCAAGAACCCAGCGAAGATACATAATTGTCGAAAAGAAACAAATATCTTTTAGAATCATGATTTGCTCATTGGGATTCTTTCCTCTCTCAGTGATGTTGAGCCGTTTCAATGTCTGGACTAGTGCGTAGTTTGTGGATCATAAATGAAAAACCAAGATTCGTCACCTGTTATCATTCTTTCCAAGAAATTGGTATAATTTTCAGTGGTTTTCAAAGTGTCAGTACCAACATTTTCATGAAATTCTTTTTGTTCAAACGTAAAAGTTTCGGCTCATACATTTCTCATGTTACAGTGGATATGTAAAATTTTCCTTACGATTCTTTTTCAATTTCTACAGTTTCAACAATCGATAGAATACTCAACCAACTGTTTCGGTATTTTCACCCGTTTTTGATGCTGAAGGGTGTCCCGGGAGTGAACCACATTCAATGATTTCTCAGTCGTCTCGGAAACTCTTGAAACACTCAGAAACTCGAGTATGTGATGAACAGTCTTTGCCAAATACTTTTCTCAGTAAAATAAAGTTGGTCTGGGGACAGCGTCTGCGATTTGTAATCAAAACTTCCTCAGCCTAGTGTTAGAACCCAAAAGCTTCAATTTTGATTAAAAATCATCGACAATGGCGGCCGAAAACATCCGGCTTAAGATGTCACCCTCGTTCAGCCAACGGCCTTGTCAAAGAGGGCGGAGCAGTGGACGGAAGTTCAGGGAATTCTGTTGCCCCTGTGGTGGCAAACTGCCACTAAAGGTGGAAGAATCAGTAATAATCAACGGCGTGAGGATTCAGAAGGGAACCACTACATTAAAAGACACATAGCGTGAATCCACGGGATATGTGGCCTGTAACTGAAAAAGTTTTATGATGATCTCTACATTGGCGAAGATTCCGGTCTGCCGTTAGAATCTCCGGGAGGAGGCTACCAATGGGGAAGTGAGAGTGAGATAAAGATGTAATAAACGACGAAACGATAACGTTCTACGAATCGGGCCATGGAATGTTTTAAGTTTAAACATTCCAAGGAAGCCGGAAAAGATAAGAATGGAAGTCTAAAGGCTCGGTTAGTGAGGGGAAACGTAAATAAGACAAGAATTTCTGGCCAGGTGAGTATGGGGTAATGTCAACAGTATCAGAAAGCGATACCGGAGCAGGATTCGTTATGAATCGGAGGGTAGGGCACAGAGTGAACAGTTCAGTGATAGGGTTGTTCTCATCAGAATCGACAGCAAACCAACACCGATAACGAAAGTTCAGGTATAAATGCCGATGTCACAAGCTGAAAATGAAGGGATAGAGAAAACATATGAGGATATTGAAAAGGTACTGCAGTTCGTAATGGGAGATTAAGATCTAATAGTCATGGGGGACTGAAATGCAGTTGCAGAGAAAGGAGCAGAAGAAAGGGTTACAGGAGAATATGGGCTCTGTACTAGGAATGAGAGAGGAGAAAAAGTTATTGATTTCTATAATAGTTATCAGCTAGTAATAGAGAATACGTTGTTCAAGAATCACAAGAAGAGGAGGCATGCGTAAGAAAGGCCGGGAGCTACGGGAGGCTTTCAGTTAGATTGCATTGCGGTCTGGCTGAGATTCCGAAATAAAATTCTTAAGAATCTGGATTGTAAGGTTTACCCAGGAGCAGCTATAGTCTTAGATCACAGTTTAGTAGTGATAAAGAGTAGGCTGAACTTTAAGAGACAAGTCAGGAAGAAACAATGCGGAAAGAAGTGCGATATGGAAGTACTAACCAAAGTAGATATACGCTTGAAGTTCTCTGAGGCTGTAGGTACTGCGATAAGGAATAGCTCAGTAGGAAGTTCAGATGAAAAGGAATGAACATCTCTGCATGGACAATCACAGAAATTGAAAAGGAAATCATAGGTACAGAGAAGGAAACTTCAAAGAAACCATGGGTTACAGAAGAAATCAGTTGGTCCATTAAAGAAGAAAGTACAGAAGTGTTCAGGGAAATCAGGAATACAGAAATAATGTCACTGAGGAATGAAATGAACAGATAGTGCTGGGAAAGTAAGGAGAAATGGATGAATGAAAAATGTGAAGAAATCGAAAAATGAAAGCCCTTCGAAGGACTGACTCAGCATATAGAAAAGTCAAAACATGTCGGTTACATTAAAAGCGAGGATGGTAACGTTGAGAGAGCAATGGGAATTGCATTGTTCAATGAAGAGTAGAGAGCGGATAGGTGAAAAGGGAATAATGAATGTCTCTATGAGGAGTAACACTTGTTCAATGACATGTTAGAAGGAGAAACAGAAATCGATACAGAAGAGAGAGAGGGTCAAGTATTGAAAATGAGAATTTAAAAGAGCCTTGGAAGACTTAAGACGGAACAAATCAGAAGGAATGGTTAACATTAGTAGTAGGACAAAGAGATTACTGCATAACGTTGCTCTGTTGCCATATTTACTCAACATGGCGGATCCTAGATGGTGGCCATAGATAAGGCAACATTCCAGTGATGTCATGGTGGGATGTTCAAATTTTTGCGGGAAAATAGGTCAACTGGACTACCTCTACTAACATAACACTTCTCTCCTCTCCCTTCCCCTCCACCCCACCCTCTTGCACTCCTCCATCTGGAAACTGGCGGGACGACGAGTCAGCCTGTGCAGGGAATCCAGATAGGATGGACGTTAGTCTTTATTTTGTATCCGTTGCCCCCCTCCCCTCCCCTCTCCAATCTGAAAATTGGTGGTAAAACGATTCAGTCTGTGCTGGGCTGCCAGATAGAATAGACATAAGTATGCTTTTAATTACCTAAACAGTGTGAATCTTCATGGAAAGTAGCTCCAACCATTGTGTTCACCATGAGGTCCAGGATCCAGCTGACCTAGATCACAACACCACCATCAGAAGGCGCTGTCAACCCTTCCCCTCTCTCCTCATGTGATGTAATATAAGACGGCAATCTACGGAAAATGTCCTGAAATGTTTATGTGTATAGCTGCTGGACTGGGAGGACAGACGTAATTGTTTACTATGTTCAGTGGACGAGATGTCTGTGCTTGAGAAGGAGTACATTAGCTGCAGTCATGCATCTGAGGATTGTGTCGATAGCAATGATGTTTGGGGAAGATGATTACGCTTCATGAAATAATGAAAATGGGCTAAGGTACGCTTCGTAACTCATACTGATAAATGCATGTGCTGTAACTGTAGATCATTCGGTAAATGTCCAATCAGTCTTCTGAAGCGCAAGAGTCAAGACATTCAACTCAGTGTCTCTGCGCCCCTCTGGAAGAGAGGCAACATGCTTGGCTCCCTGCCCCAAGAGCCTCCACACTGACTAAGAGCACAGCCGTGCAATAGACGCAGGGCCATGTGCTATGGACTTCCTGTCGCATTGGAAATACCCACAGCCTTCCTCATTCCCATCCCCGGCACACGGATACACTTTGTCGTTGAACATGAACTGCTTCAGGAGCTATTACATCTGATGTTGCGGAATATTGTCACATATGCTACTAGAAGATATAAAAGGAAATAAATATACAACAGCACAAAGAGAGAGTGATAGCCTTGCAGATGACATGCAAATATTTAAACAACTACATACGTATTTTGAGGAATACCACTATCGCCACACTTAAATAGACGCAGACGAGACTTGTGATACCATCCCCGAAACACTTCGCGCGCTTTTGTGGGAAATACTCTTGTATTTGAGCATGGGCTGCTTCAGGAGTTACTAAAACCGACTCAATATGTCACTAAATGCACTTTGAAAAAGATTACTACATAGTAGTTTGCTGCAATTTTGCAGTGTATACCGCCACACTTGAACATAGACTCTAAAACACGATCGCGACACGCGTTTGAAACCATCCCGGAGACATTTTGTGCACTTTTGTAGGAAACACACTTGTCTTTGAACAACGGCTACTTCAGGAGTTACTAAATACAACTGTATATGTCTCTAAGTACACATTCAAAAAAGATTGCTGCACAGCAGCTTGCGTCAGTTTTGCGCTGTACACCGCCGCATTCGAATGTGAACTCTAAAGAGATCGCGGCACACTTGTGAAAGCTTCCTGAGTCATTTCACACACTTTTGTGGGAAACAGACCTCGAAACCGATATCAGCTGCAATATCTGAACTTACACGCCAAAACGTGGATATTTGGAAGTCGAAATAAAGATCTCTGTAGCTCTAAAGAGGACGATTACCGTTTCTTTAGGTATAGCTGCTTGTGGAAGGCACTGCCAGAGAGAAAGAAAAAAATATGAATCCTAGAGTAGCTGTGGTGTTCTTGACTTTTCTGAAACATTGAGTGGGTTTAGTTTTATGTTTGCTGCTGCTGGAGCCAGGGATGTTATTGTCCTCGCTTCTCAAAGCACATGCTGTTGTTTATGCACAGATGGGAAAATCAGAACAATTACACAAACAGAATTTTAATCACTGTCCTACAGATGAGAAAAATGCCGGGAATTTACGGTGAATTTTCTGTGTCCTACAGCTGCTGGTCTAGATATCGTCTAAAGCCACTATAGTGGGTGAGGGACAGCATCCCACCAGAGATGGATGGTCTGCTTGGACGTGTCTCGAACATTCGAGGAAAGAATACATTACGGTAGTTTAAGACATCACAGAACTTTCCGTAGATACCTTGCCCCTGTCTTGTTCTAATTTCACTGAAGAGGCTCGTATTCCCCACACAAAAAATGTCTTGCGAATGGAGCATTGTGATTGGTTCTTAATGAATTTACCCGCCAAACTGCTGCTTCTGCCCGTGTGGGAGCACTGTCTGACATTTTCTGCAGACGAGACTTTCAGCGGCTAAACTATTTTGTACCGATCGAAAAGAAAAAACATACAGCAGTCATAATGCAGAGACAGCTAAACCCTGCCAAAGTGCTCTACTGATAATAAAATATGGAAATTAGCGCTTAGCTACTGTCGGAAAAAGCTTAAAAATGTCAGTGGGAACCGGCTATATTAACACATACCATACCGATGTTGTAAACACACAATTCGTATCCTGATACATACAAAATCATCAAAAATCATCACTTTTGCATCATGCATATAGCTATGGACCACCAGACTCCGGAAAGTATACCGCGAAGACAGACAGATTGCAAAAATAAAAAAAATTTAAAAAATTAGCACGGGCACTGTATATAGTCCTTGCAGCACTAGTCATTTTCCGCGAGGTCAGTTGGTCAAATGGTCCAAGTCAACTGTCCTCACACACACGCTGGACCAACACCCGACCAGAGCGCCCTCAGTGTATCGCTGTCACTCTCCGAACTGGTGTGCAAAGGCTGGGCTGATTTCCTTCGGCTCAAGGAATTACTGTTTTCGACCCCAACGTGCTTGCTTGCTTACTTGCTTGCTTGCTAACATGTTTTACACAGCCATCTCCATACCCTGGGGCTGCAAGAACATACGTATTTGCACATGGTTTACTAAAATGTTATACCATGTACGTGATAACTGTCGCTATCAAGCACACAATAATATCACTTGCATAACAGAATCGTTCGCACAGTATAATTCTGAAGATAAAGGGTGGAAATTATTTCTCTAGAAACTTTAGCTACTGCAGCGAAGTGGAATACACTGAAAACCACTGAGTCACAAGAAACTTATGTTGTCTTCGAAAATCTTTACGTTAAAACTCCAGAAAAATAGAGGAAACTGGTAATAGCACTCGCGAATACTGATGTCATTGATATAACTGATTCTAAATCATACTTCTACTTTATGAAGCCAACTAAGGTGATTCTCATGTGTAGAGAAACAGCAAATATTTCTTCTGCCTTTCTTTCACCATTTAGACGCACACAACACAGGCCCCAATCGATATTCTCCCAACCAAATAACGATGGGAAATATGTAGAAGCAGTCAATCCGACATTCTGCATGGGAGGGTCACTGTCCAGCGCAAACACAAGCCCATATTAAATTTTCTCACATTTCCATGGAGAACCCACGCAATCACCAAGTCTGCCCAACAAATAGTGAATATTAGATCGCTGTTCACCCGCCTTGAGGGTAACAGGGTTATATAAGCTGCAATCCTGTACCCCAGCCAGTGTCTCCAGCCCAAAGAGCTACCATCGTAAACCATAAATTTTAACAGTTCTGGCCACAGGCCACCGCCGATACTTGCTCCTCACGCACTGGACAGAATCATCCTAAGGAACCAGCCACATATATTTTATCACGTTACTTACAATTAAATATTACGATTTCAGTCTCAATCCGACCATATTCAACAATGAGTGAGTGTCTGAAATACAACATCCTGACGACTGTGGCCCTGTAAATAGAAATATCTGGAGTATTCTTATGACTGGACATAATTTCTCACGTAAAAAAATACGTCGATTTCCTTGTCAAATTCTTACCTGCCTTACGAGGACATAGCCATTGTCTTTACACATGTCGGTACACACACATATTTTAAACGCCCACTGATCACTGCGAATGTATCATGCATCCCCTACTACTAAGTATAACACTTCACCAATAACTGAATGCTGGTGATACCAAACAATATCGATCGGTCATCCACGATGGATGGACATGTCTCACTTGTTTTTCTTGCGAATTGTACCCATGTGTCTTAGGAAGAGAGCGACCAGCTGTTTAGAAAATACGACTGCAATGGCTCTGTTCTTCCTCAAGCAGTATTAGTTCTACCAGCGCAGACAGTATCTCTAATGATATCCACGTCTCAGACTGTGCAGTCGAGGTATGGTATTGCTTCCAAATGAAGTGGTGTTCCACACAAATACCGTGAGACTGAGTATAAATGGTGATCGCCGGGATGTGTATCAACAGGCCAAAAGAGCAGAATGCATGTTTCTGGCGTTGTAAGCTTCTAATAAAATCACCATATTTAGAAAGTCATTCAGTTAAGGAACGTGGTATGATATCGGTATTCGCCAACTCCCTTATGCAAGCATTAGATAATTGTCGAGAATTTGTAATGCATTCTGTCTAGATGTCATAGGTTCCATGATCTTTGGTGTTCTGTTTCCTGGGAGAAATGTTGTCTGCAATTCCATTCCACTACGTACTTGCATTGGATCGTATGGAGATGTCTTAGTGATTACAGCCACGAGTGAATCATATTCATGGCCCTTTCATATCTTGATACGAGAAACTTTTTTTGAACCTATCTGCTGCACTAGAATTCCAACATCGTTTCTTTAGCGAGACACTATGCATCCTGTAACTGTTTCTTAGTCTCTTCCCCACCTTTCCTGCAGCTTTGTGCATGTGATCATTCCACTTTAAGTTGGAACTGAGCAGAAGTCAGATTGCGCTGTATCTGCCACCTACAGCAAGCCGTGTAGAAATAAAGTGAGGTGAGTTAGTGCGACAGGATCAGGCTTTGACCATTCGGTGGAAATGGGAACATGTTGTTGTAGCTCTGCCAGTACTGTGCGATATGTAAGGCCAACGCCAAACGAAGCTCTCTCTGGTAACATGAGGTAGAAGTAGAAAAACACTACGGGAGCTGGACGAATGACAAGAGGATTTTGCTAGCACGTGTCCGAAATACACACAGGTACTGCAGTCTGAAGGAGCTCTGCGTCCCTCAGGGTGCATTGTGCATTCACATATATCACACAAACATTCTCCCTGTCATCGTTATTTTCTACCATCCACAGTGAATAAAAGACTGTGAACTACAAGAACTCTACTATTGTCATCAGGTAGAGAAGTCGATAAGATTTTACCATAGACCTGATATGTTACAAAAAGGTACGGCCAAATTTTCAGGAAACTTTCCTCACACACAAAGAAAGAAAATATGTTATGTGGACATGTGTCCGGAAACGCTTACTTTCCACGTTAGAGCTCATTTTATTACTTCTCTTCAAATCACATTAATCATGGAATGGAAACACACAGCAACAGAACGTACCAGCGTGATTTCAAACACTTTGTTACAGGAAATGTTCAATATGTCCTCGGTTAGCGAGGATACATGCATCGACCCTCCGTCGCATGGAATCCCTGATGCGCTGATGCAGCCCTGGAGAATGGCGTATTGTATCACAGCCGTCCACAATACGAGCACGAAGAGTCTTTACATTTGGTACCGGGGTTGCGTAGACAAGAGCTTTCAAATGCCCCATAAATGAAAGTCAAGAGGGTAGAGGTCAGGAGAGCGTGGAGGCCATGGAATTGGTCCGCCTCTACCAATCCATCGGTCACCGAATCTGCTGTTGAGAAGTGTACGAACACTTCGACTGAAATGTGCAGGAGCTCCATCGTGCATGAACCACATGTTGTGTCGTACTTGTAAAGGCACATGTTCTAGCAGCACAGGTAGAGTATCCCGTATGAAATCATGATAACGTGCTCCATTGAGCGTAGGTGGAAGAACATGGGGCTCAATCAAGACATCACCAACAATGCCTGCCCAAACGTTCACAGAAAATCTGTGTTGATGACGTGATTGCACAACTAAGTGCGGATTCTCGTCAGCCCACACATGTTGCTTGTGTAAATATACAATTTGATCACGTTGGAATGAAGCCTCATCCGTAAAGAGAACATTTGCACTGAAATGAGGATTGACACATTCTTGGATGAACCATTCGCAGAAGTGTACCCGTGGAGGCCAATCAGCTGCTGATAGTGCCTGCACACGCTGTACATGGTACGGAAACAACTGGTTCTCCCGTAGCACTCTCCATACAGTGACGTGGTCAACGTTACCTTGTACAGCAGCAACTTCTCTGACGTTGACATTAAGATTATCGCCAACTGCACGAAGAATTACCTCGTCCATTGTTGGTGTCCTCGTCGTCCTAGGTCTTCCCCAGTCGCGAGTCATAGGCTGGAATGTTCCGTGCTCCCTAAGACGCCGATCAATTGCTTCGAACGTCTTCCTGTCGGGACACCTTCGTTCTGGATATCTGTCTCGATACAAACGTACCGCGCCACGGCTATTGCCCCGTGCTAATCCATACATCAAATGGGCATCTGCCAACTCCGCATTTGTTAACATTGCACTGACTGCAAAACCACGTTCGTGATGAACACTAACTTGTTGATGCTACGTACTGATGTGCTTGATGCTAGTACTGTAGAGCAATGAGTCGCATGTCAAGACAAGCACCGAAGTCAACATTACCTTCCTTCAATTGGGCCAACTGGCGGTGAATCGAGGAAGTACAGTACATATTGACGAATCTAAAACGAGCTGTAACATGGAAATTAAGCTTTTCCGGACACATGTCCACATAACATCTTTTCTTTATTTGTGTGTGAGGAATGTTTCCTGAAAGTTTGGCCGTACCTTTTTGTAACACTCTCCATATATATCGAATACAAATACAGTCTGCGTGCCGGCCGAAGTGGCCGTGCCGTTAAAGGCGCTGCAGCCTGGAACCGCAAGACCGCTACGGTAGCAGGTTCGAATCCTGCCTCGGGCATGGATGTTTGTGATGTCCTTAGGTTAGTTAGGTTTGGCTAGTTCTAGGTTCTAGGGGACTAATGACCTCAGCAGTTGAGTCCCATAGTGCTCAGAGCCATTTTTACAGTCTGCGTACTGGAAATGAACATATGTGCTGATCCTCATTAAAATATACAGGTATTGATTCAATCAGTGATTGAAGCTGCCTGCACAGACCAGAGTAAACTGTCATCACTTGTAGTGTAGGAGGACCATATCGCACATTCTATCAGTCACAAGAGACTGTTCGATACATTGTTTCCTTTTATGCTGCAACAAATTCAAGAAGCAGTATATGACACAGCTTTGTACACTGTCATAAATTTTGTTTTCTATACCATGACTTTGAGGTCTGTGTCAGATTCTAGACTGACATTAACACATGTCAGTGCACTGGCTCTGACTGTAAGCTGGACATGGCAGGGTGTAAATTATGCTGCTGCTCACTAAACACACTCACATACACACACACACACACACAAACACGCACACACAGGAGATTTTAATGAAAGACAGTCACAACATATGGAAACTGGAAGAGTTTTGCGGAGTTTCAAAAAAGTTGTCCAAAGGTGATCAGCAGCCTATATATTTAAACTCGCGTTTC
Organism: Schistocerca nitens; assembly: GCF_023898315.1. Lineage (NCBI taxonomy): Eukaryota > Metazoa > Arthropoda > Insecta > Orthoptera > Acrididae > Schistocerca > Schistocerca nitens. Next base: position 705,007,393 of record NC_064617.1, on the reverse strand, counting down.
ACAGTGATGGGACAGCAGGCGGATCAGTACTACATTTTGATTAATTCCTTATATAGCAGTCACGCACACAATCACTTCTTCAGCACTAGCCATCCACAGAAGGTATTGCCCCTCCACCAAGACTCTTTGTCCATCTCATGCAGGCGATGTCAGTCAATCATTATGTGGTGATCTACAGCATACCATTGGATGGATGGTGTGGAAAAGACATCATCGATTTACAGTCATAATAAGCATCACAGTTGATTGTGCAATCAATATTAACAGGTTTCCCGTAATTTCAGCACCAATCAGTGTCACAGGAGCATGCTTCCCAATTTCTGTATCATCGCTAAACTGCACCTCCCCTGCTTTGCGAGTACCATTGAGAAAGTAGATAGATGACTGTGCAGTATATTCATACACTGTTAATTATCCAACACATACATCAAAGTATACCACTGTCCGAAATATTTTCCAGCACTTCGAACATAGAGCGTAATGTACGATCTTTCTCTAGTATGATGGGAGTCACAGAGCACTTTCGCATTCTTGGGATAAAGTCGAAGAATGAAAGCTCCTCGTATTGGCTATGACCAGCCCTACCTACAGCACTGTCACTGGTTTAATGTGCGTCTGTAGCTACTGTTGCGCACAGATCTTAATCATAGCAGCCATCCAAGAGCACAAAATTTCTCCAGGTGCGCGCACGTCGAGGAGGTTAGCACCACTTATCGTTTACAGTAGTTGAAATGAAAGTGTAGTGGTGTAGTAGCAGACAGTTAAGAAGAAGAAGAATGGCTGGTTTTTATGCATGATGGAGCTTCCGATGGATGGAGCCTGAAGCATTTTACGTAAATCTACCATGCTATCAATTTTAATTTATTATTTTAGTGTGAGGGTTCAGTATGAGGAAGATATCGTAAGAGAAAACATAAACAATCGATCTCCTAAGGCTACACTGTTCTGCACTTATAACACACTGTAATGTTAGAGCGGAGTGGTTCCTGACATATTAGTCATGTCGAATATAATGCAGTTAATATTCCAATGTAGGAAATATATTTCCAGCGTATGACATACATCGATTCTTTATGAAACATGCACAACACAACTTTCCGCAGGTATATAACGTCGGTCTGCTTCATTCTGTGAAAACTTCAATTCCCGGCAGCGTAATTACCTGATAAGTTAAATAGCCCTAACTGAACATTGCTATTCGAAGGTATATTCTAGTCAGTATCTACGCAAGCCATAGTGACGCTCCGTTACATTCGGGAGAAGGACTCGTTAAATATTCGCACGGAAGCCGTGTTTAGGTTCCCTGTGGAGTCCCCCTATGACTTCACATTCGCCATGCTTGTTCAAGTGAGGTTAAGCTCCAGCAGTATCGCAAATACGACGAAACAAATGCCGATTCTGTTAGGCTATTGTGGATGAAAATATTTTTTGGACCAGGTATCTATGCCTTGTGAAACAGAAAACGTACAATAATCCTTGACCCTTGTGAAATCAAGTCCCGATACTGTTTCTTGGAAAATAAGTGGTTTTTTTTTTCTCTGGGTGACATCAGTGATTAGCATTGCTGTGAAATCAGGTTCACGCCCTTTAAGCAGACAGTACGAGCAAACAGAGGTGTTATGTGTTCAGTATTTTCTGTGTTGAAACAAACAGACTGTCGTTGAAACAACGACATGAATCAATTGATGAAAGTTTTCAGAAAGCGCCAATACGAATAACACAGAGCAAATAAACGGGAACGCCAAATATTTGCTGTCCCGCTGCCGTAGCTGCTGATGATGTACAAATTTAATAACGGGCAAATATTTATCTTTGGATGCGTGTTTTAACAACTAATGAAGTGCTGATATCAGAGCACTGGCTCATATCAGAACGTTCTGATATCACCCAGTGGTCAGTGAATTCTGCTCATGTATTAGAGATATTTATAGCTTTTTTCATAAATAATTTTGATAAATTTACAGTTGTCAATCGGAATGTTAATGATATAGAATGTAATAAATTGAAATTGGAAGAATACTGTGGTTAGTGGTATTTTGGATATCTACTTCAGATATTTAATATTCATTTTACGACACAAATTTTGAGTATCCCTCGGAATGCACACTCCGTGACGTCATTGTACATTGTCCAAGTGCGCCTCAGCATCATAAACAAGTTTGCCGTCGGAAACACACAACCGAGAGAACTGAGCTATGTTAAATAATGCATGACAGTGAACTATGTTACCGGGCGTACCCTCCACGCAGTTCATCTTGTCAACTAATATTTGGGGGGTGCCCGTCTCCTATGACAACGATTCGAACCTGAGATGGAAGAAATTTGCACCGCCGTTATCTGAGCGGCAAGGGCAGGGGAGACGATGATGTAAACTTTCGGATCAAATGATGTCTTCTCAAAGTGTCACAGACTAAAATCGAAACTTTTACTGAGTGCCTCCTTGAGCGATATCAAGAGATACTGTTGGTGGTGATCATAACTATCCTATGAGGCTACAATTTTTATAATTGCTGATACTTACGCAACAGGGCGAGTTTGAAGAAGAGTCACAACCCGACGCCACATTTTACTGGAAATAAACTTCTTTATCCTAAGTGATAAACAGTTAACTATTTCATATTTTTTCTACATAGTACTATATATATAATTTATCTAATTATTTATCTGCCTTTACGAATTGATACCTGTACCTTCTTTTCCTGTTTTTCAGACTTGAACATATCCTATTATTTTGAAACGGTCTCACCATATTGTGTCTGCTTTGCTCCAAGAAAATGACAATGCTGTCAAGGAAGAGCTCTATATATATCTGTAGCTTTCTTTCTAGAACGGTAAAATAGGCATGATTTGAATGATATAAATAGAGAATGCAGAAGGCGGTATAAAAGAATGCAGCAGTTATACAGATGTCATATGACAAGTTACCAGCCGAAAAATACTATAATGAAACAACATAATCTACCGCGAAACTAAACTGAAATATTACTGTCACTGCTGACAGTGGTTTATATATCACGTACATTACTTGAAAGGTACATATGAAGTTATTAGTATAAACTAAGTAGGCATTTTTATGATTTTTTTATTGAAATTTACGAATGTTTCTTCTTATCGAATATACTTAGGAGTCCATCTTTCTGATAACAGTGTGAAACAATGAAAATGTAAATCGGATGAAAGTAACTAATTCCTATAAATTCTAATGTGCTGATCGCGAATATCACAAAGACGATTCAAAATTAGCTCTAGTTTTCATATTACACTGTTTTATTACTGTGAGATAATTATGTACAGATTTTTATGTTAAGTTTAAAATAAAATATTATAATGGTTTGTCAAAGTCATAAAAAGTAGTAACAATGGATTATATTACTGTCTCTGGTCTTACTTGTGTGCAATACTTCGGATATAATCATTTTGATACCAATTTTTGAGATCCTTTTGTCTGCCTCCTCTTCAACTTCAGTGACTTTATTGATGCCTGTAATAATATTTGCACATTTGTTTCCAGATTAACTACAAGTTGTTCAAGTTCACTGCTACTGAAGTGAACGATGATGCCACCAGTTTGTGTTAATAGTGCTGACACATTTTGCAATGTGTGTGGGGCACAGTTGTTATTTTGGGCGCAAAATATGTGATCAGGATAAACCACAGGCTCCATATGTGCCAGCTCCATTTGTGCCAGCAACCTCAGGAATTGGATGCATGGGAAAGGAAGTTCAATTCCCTTTGCAGTGGCCATCATCTGGCGTGAGCCAACTAACCATGTCAGTGACTGCTACCTTTGTTTGGTTCCTCCTATGAAGAAGTGAATATCTAAGAAGAAGAAGTGGACAGTGATTTATCCTAACACTCTATCTGCCACACGTCCATTTCTACATGGGGAAGGATTGACAATACCTGAACCACTGACGGAGTACGAGACTATTTCTGATGGGAATTCTGAATGTCCTGAACCATGTACATCACAAGATCCAGAGTTTCTTCCTAATATAGCGTCAACTGATGATGCACAAAAACTGTCTCAAAATGAACTAAGTGATCTCATTAGGGATTTGGAGCAGTCTAAAGCTAAGGCTGAGATTTTAACATCAAGATGGCAGCAGCACAATTTTCTGGGAAGCAATGTAAATGTTTCATTTTACTGCAGAAGAGAGCAACAATTCACTCATTTTTTAATGTGACAGATAGTCTTTGACATGTGTAGACATGGATGGTCTAATGAAGGCTCTCAGTATTAACTACAACCCTGACGAGCGGAGACTCTTTATTGACTCGTCAAAGTTGAGCTTAAAAGCAGTGCTTTTACATATTGGTAATGAGCTTCCTTCTATTCTACTCGGGCATGATGTGCATATGAAAGAGTCATACCAAAACATAAAAATTTTACTAGAAGCCATCAAGTATAGTGACTGTCAATGGCAGATTTGTGGTGACTTGGAAGTGGTTGCACTCCAAATAGGTGTGCAGTTAGGGTGTACTAAATATTGCTGCTTTCTCTGTAAATGGGATTGCCGAGCTCATGCACCTCATTACAGTAAACATGAATGGCCCACCAGAAAATGTCTTCAGCCAGGTATAAAAGACATTAAGAGTGAATCTCTAGTAGACCCTAAAAAATTCTGCTCCCACCCTTGCACATGAAGTTCGGTGTCACGAAAAACTCTGTTAAGGGAATGAACAAATACGGTAACACATTTAAGTTTTAAGGCCAAAATTCCGTTACTTAAGTAATGCTAAAGTAAAGAAGGGCATCTTTGTAGGCCCACACCTTTGACAGCTTTTTGGAGACCATACTTTCAATGGAATCATACAAGGTGATGACAAGCATCATGGGAATGTTGTAAGACAGTCTGTTTACAGTTCTTAGGGACCAAAAGAGTAATAAATTACAAGGAGATTGTAAATAACATGTTTTTTATTTTATGAAAAACGTGGTTGCAACATGTCACTGAAAATGTTTTTCTTACATAGTCATCTTGACTTCTTCCCCAAATATTGTGGTGCAGTAAGTGATGAACATGGGTAGCGATTTCTTCAAGATATTGCTACATTTGAGAAGAGGTATGCCAGAAAGAGGAGCCCTACTATTTTAGCAGATTACTGCTGGACTGTCAAAAGGGATGTTCCCGAGTATGTGTATAGACGTCATGGTAAGCGAAAAAGAGCATCTTCTGAATTTATCTCTGAACAAAATATGTAATTGCATATACTGCACATATGCGCATTTAACATTTGTAGTTCATTATACACATTTGTGACCAGTTACTTTATACATTTTACTTTGTGCTTTTCATAGTTCTGGTACAAAGTAGACTTGCAACGTGTTTTCATTCATTTTTTTCTTAATATTTTACTTTTATACTTCCAGAATGGCACTGAAATTTATCAATGCATAACGCATAACATAATTCAAGTCATTATTCACTCAGAATTTGTTATGCTGAAGATATTTATGGAGATGACGATTTTGTAACATTTTATACTGAAATAAACATAACTAAATCAAAATTATCCAATTCAAACAAATTCATTTCAAATTTATGTAAACGACACTAGCTCTACTACTGTGTGAGGCCCACAATTAATGTTCATTTACAGTCAATTTTATATTGCTGAAATCATAACCCAGAAACGAATCAACACAGAATTTGCTTGATGGAGTCTCTCTCTATGCCTGTCCCGGTCTCACAGACTCATATAGCAACAATGCTCAAAGAAAAAAGATTTAGTTGTCTTTGTGCATAGTGAACACTACTTACTCTGTTGCAACACAGGTGAGGTGCTGAACAGGAGAAAGATAGATCGAGTATTACAAAGACTAGGCTGAAGGGCTTTGAAATCAACAGCAAATTCACTTGCTCCTGGGAACGGGAACGCGTTATGCCTCTCACATCCATGCAGAAAATATAACCTGAAGGTGCCTAAATAAGGCGAAACGCGTCGTTGAAAAATAAAAACACTAAAATTGCAACCAAGACTGTTTTTAACCAATACTCAAATAAATATACGTTGAGTCTAAAATAGAAAATGAAATGGGGTTACAATAGCAACATAAACATACACATGGCCAAACAGTACATTGTGTGACTGTGTGTTACTGAAGGTGCAAGTCTTATGAACTCTTACACTGATTACAATTTTTTAAAAATCCGTTGAAAAATACATTGAGAATGGGCAGAGTGGAATATGAGAAAACGAACATGGGCAGTAAGAACGTCCATGTGTGTCGAGTTACCTGATAGTCATTATGAACTTCAACATACAAGAATGTACCATCATACCGAGATTCTTCAACTGTAATACACCTAGAATATAGCTTTAAGTTTCTTTAGATATATGTGTGTCTTCTGTCCAAAGACTTTTCGGCTACAGGAACATCTGTACTGAAAGTGTGTTTTTGCTAAAGACTGCTAAAGACTGGCCTAGTAGCGGTAGTGTGATGAAAGTTACTGCAATGAATGTTTACTGCCATATATGCAGATAACACAGCCTACCTTTAGAGTGAATAATCATATGGCGTTTTATTTTTATTGCCTGAAATTATGTATCCTCATAACATTAAATCCAACAAGAAGTCAACAAAATAATCAACACAGTAGTAAATAAAGCTATAATCATTAGCACAGGATAAATTTTATTCATACACTAACAATATTAGAGTAGCTCTGAAAATGAAAATCTGAAATAGATAAGCTCAGATCAGCTGAGATAACAGTGCTCAACATCAACAGAAATTGCTAATCGCAAGGCGACAATGAAAATTTCTCCTCGGATGTGGAGAAATTTGAAATAAACATTAAAAAATGCTTGTTCAACATTAATGTCATCAGCATGTTGTTCCAGGAATGTGTACAAGGTGTAGGTTCACATTTGCATGCCAAAACAAGAAATTATTACATATAAACCTGTATCAATATACCCATTACGTAAGTTATAACTGACAACTAATATCAATGTTTTCTAGGTAAGGTCAACAAGTTGAAGTCTGTGACGTTTGGTTTTAGTAGTAATAATAACACGCATGATAAACAGTTAGTTTAACAACATTAGGACATTCAGGCAGCGACCAAGCTGATGTAATTATCATGTATAGCCAAGCGAATTTTGATGGCGCATTTTCTAACAGAGGAAATTTAACAACACATTCTTCCTGATTATCGCCATGTTGCTAAGATAGTATTCGATTCCTAAGAGGTGGTGAATTAACCAACACATAAATTTTCATGTATGCCTGACTACATATATAACATTCTGAAGATATTGGAAGCAGCACATTGATGGCACAATTCTTTATGAAGCGTTATATTTTTCAAAATTTCATCCTCACACTAAAGCTGTGGAATAATGTGCAAAACGAAATTAATGGTAGCGAATAGGCATGTTATAACACAGTATACATTGTGACCCATAACATAATTTCCAATTACTATTGTACTTACATCGAAATCAAACTTTAGTAAAAGACTTACGAAAGTGAGCACATAGATTAAATGTAATACAGCTCTATTCTCATGTAGCCATATTTCACAGTGCCATTGTCTACTAGATGAGAACCAGTGCCAGAGTGACTGAGATGATTAGGCTGTGTATGAAGAAAATGAAGGACAGTTGGTGGTGCTAGCATTGACCATAGAAATGATCAAAGAGTACCCTTACAGAGAACTATACATTGTGGTGAACTACATATCAGAACATTGTAAACAACAAGACAAAGATAGATTTAGGCTATTTTCGTAGAGAAGAAACTCATATATTACATCATGGATGACATAACAGACAGAGATTAGTCAAGTAATCAAAACAGAAGATATGTTTGCAGCCATTAAGTGATGTATTACAGTGTAAACATAAAACCGATATAGAACGAAATTAAAATATAATTTGCAAAGGAATAAATTTACAACCACCACAAAATAAAATTTTACTTAAGTAATGCCAAATATTGTCATATTACACCTGTCAAACATATAGTGCATGACATACACCAGAATCATTTACGTAGGCCTAGATTAGAGGCGAGATCTTGAAATAAAACGAAAGCTAGTATTACAGTAAAAATTCTTTTTTTTACTTTTTTGAAAAACTTAATAGTGTATTATTAGACTGTAAACTGAGTTCATCTGACATCGGCTACAACCATCACAAGCTACAATGTTACTAGAATATGACCAACTGTAATGATATTACAATATTCAAACTTATAATAGATGACATCAATTTAGGTAAGCCTAGAAGAGTGGCAACGATCTGAAATAAAATAAAAACTAATACTAAAATTTAAATTTCTATTTTTCATTTCATTTCTGTCTTTCCTATTTTGTAATAAAAAGTGTATAATATAAAAAGCAGATGCGTGTGTTGAAGTTGAGAATGTATAGATAGGATCAAAACTCATAAAAATTGATGCATAGGCTCTCGTCATGGTGAAACAGTGGTCAATTATTTCGGAATTAATGGTTTCTGTTTGGACAAGCAGGTATACGTAATGCAATGCGAATGTATAAATGCCGAATTATATTTAACGAAAATCAGCTTTTTGAAAAGGTATGGAAACCCAAAGGTTGACTTTTCGTAAAACAGATGTAATGTAATTAGATTCAAGACTACAAGTTAAATTTACGCAGCTCTCTTCAGCAGGTGCCACGAGTTTCGTTATTACTTGTACTCACTACCTGGAGTCCAAGCAGAATGTGAACTGTTCGTGCTCTCAAGTCACTATTTGTAGCTGAGTTCGATTCCCGACACCCACTGTATTTTTTAATGCTGTCTTGATATTCAGAACTCGCACTGATATCCTGTGTTACGCAAATGTTCTCAGCGTTTTCCAGCTCTGGTAGGTGCGATGGAGGGGAAAATTTAAATAAACTGACTGCCAGACTCCAAACATAATTCTGAGTGAAAGCGCCATTCCTCTCTTTTATGTTCTCTGACAATTTCGATAGACTCCTTAATTATGCTGCATCAGAAACATGGCGTTTGAATCGTCTCATTGTATTTAAGTCCACATTGTATTAGAGGCAGCACTCGGCGGCAGCTGATTTGCTTCGTCGTTTTAGTCAGGTACGTCGCTGATTTTCCTTGTATCTCTCTGCGTTATCCTGATAATCTGGCAAGTTTAAGACATGCCATAAATAGAATATATTTCTTAGTTCCAGCTCACTAACTCGCTCACTCGCTGACTACTGCATTTTCTAATTAACTCCACCGATTTTTTGAATTCAGTCTATTTAAATCATTCCCTGCAGATTATTGAGCTTTAGCTCAATACCTAATTTTTTTTAATAACTCTGCCGATTTTAGCTATTTACGTAATTTTTTCTTTCACCAACCGATTTCTGAGTTTTTTATTTCATATAAATGTAAGAAATTAAACTTAATATCATTTTTATAAAAGGTGAATGCAAGAAAATAAATAAAATGAATTGGTTAACGAAGAAAATTATTCACTTTCAGTTTTTTACTTTCCAAAAATACTTTGAAAGGAAATGTAAACAAGAAGTTAACACTTCTATAACTTTTTCGAGTATTTTTATTCATTTACATAATTAAAAATTTTCAGTAAGTATTCTACACTGTGCATTGTATGTAAGATTCTGCTTATGATATATAACTGTATAAGCCAGTGTATCATTTGGATCTTTATCGTTAAAAGTTGCACAAAGCTTCATAGTCGGTTTCTGTGTAGTTACAACATTATTTCTACAAGTCATATTGAATACATAAATCGGGTAATTCGTTATGAAACTAAATGGGCTAATATCAGTTTCTGATTTCATTAGAGTAGTTCGTTTAAAATCGATAAAGGCATCGTGAGCTTGGAGAAAATTATTTGGTGGATTAATATTCCTCATTTCCTGTCGAAAAAATTCGTTTCGACCAATTTTGAGATATATGCTCTGAAGTTTATCTTGTTCGAGTAACAAAGAGTCAAATAGCTGAATATTTTTTTAGTTTGTCTGGAATTTTGCAAAAACGAAGTAAGGCATGTCGAATTCTACCGAATAGTAGTAATTTGTGATATCCAGATCGCAATTTTTCTTTCCACTCAATTAAGCAACTTCTTCAGTTTGAAGTTCATAAAAAGAGATTCGAATTTTCGGATTTTTCAGAATATTTTCTCGTGGTTCAAGCTCGTAATTTGGTTTGTATTTAACAATTTGTACACGAATTTCCATCGACTGTATGACGATTGTTCCTTCTTTTGGAAGAGTGTGTTTTATTTCAATTCCAGCATCATTTCTGTCAGCCCATCGAAGAATTTCGTCTCCGGAAGTTGAACTACGTGTAAAAATATCAGTTAGATCTCCTTCCCACATAATTTCATTGAAATCTTTAAAAAATCCGTCAAGCATTGACAACGGATAAAGGACTTCAATTCTCTTACTCTTTATTTTTCCAGTGTCAAGAATATGTCCTTATTTTGTCAGTAAGAGACAAAGTCAGATGCAGTAAAGCTGATGAGCAAATAAAAGGATGTTCAATACTAGAATAAATATTATTCCCTTTCCTTATCGTTCTGAAGTCAAACAGTTATGATACATGAAACTTCCTGGCAGATTAAAACTGTGTGCCCGACCGAGACTCGAAATCGGGACCTTTGCCTTTCGCGCGCAAGTGCTCTACCAACTGAGCTACCGAAGCACGACTTACGCCCGGTACTCACAGCTTTACTTCTGCCAGTACCTCGTCTCCTACCTTCCAAACTTTACAGAAGCTCTCCTGCGAAACTTGCAGAACTAGCACTCCTGAAAGAAAGGATATTGCGGAGACATGGCTTAGCCACAGCTTGGGGGATGTTTTCAGAATGAGATTTTCACTCTGCAGCGGAGTGTGCGCTTATATGAAACTTCCTGGCAGATTAAAACTGTGTGCCCGACGGAGACTCTAACTCGGGACCTTTGCCTTTCGCGGGCAAGTGCTCTACCAACCAACAGTTGGTAGAGCACTTGCCTGCGAAAGGCAAAGGTCCCGAGTTCGAGTCTCGGTCGGGCACACAGTTTTAACAGTTGGTAGAGCACTTGCCCGCGAAAGGCAAAGGTCCTGATTTCGAGTCTCGGTCGGGCACACAGTTTTAATCTGCCAGGAAGTTTCATATCAGCGTACACTCTGCTGCAGAGAGAAAATCTCATTCTGGAGTTATGATACATGCTTATCGATTAACCGCTTGTTTGATTTCCCATCAGTTCCAAATATACTGAAATGCATGTATAATTGCGCATGATTTGGATGAAGCCACCAACCTCCAATATTTATTTCAATCTCTGTACCTTTGTTGGGAGCATTTAAATTATTTTTAGTTTTCTCATTCACAGGGAATGAGCAAAACTAATAACTGTCAATTTTATTAAATGATTTATTAAGGAAAAGATTTATTAAGACATTTCTAAAACAAGTGTCACTGTAGAACCATGAAAATCAATTAAATAATCGTTTCCATCAGTTACAGTAATTTATAAGTCTTAAATAGGATCAAAAATAGGATTATTTAGGGCATAATGTGGTTCAGCAATTATTGGTCCACTAAATCCTATACTAGGCTTGAATGAGGCGATAATATTAGCTTCTCTGTGGAAATGATCCATATGCTTTACAAACATTCCATCAGGAAGATTGAAATTTATATTGATGAGTTCAAATGGAATTGTTTTAGTAACATCCTTTTTCCTTTAGCCTCAACAACTTGATTATTAAAACTGAGCAACCTTCCAATACTATCTCTTAAATCCATAAACAATTTATGTCACTTTCGATAACAATTCTGTTTAAAAATTCATCTGCTTTATTGAGAATATTGGGCTTTTTCAAATGTATAAGTTTATTAAAATTTTCAAACGTGTACTGCCCTAGAGGAATTTCTATCGTTTCTGCACCAGTACATAATTTATTATTTCTCAAAGTAACGTTTCGAGTTAAAAAGGTTGTACGAAAACCAAGCAGTGCAACACTGGTACAGCTATCTCATATGAGTACAGTCAATCTTTTTTTGGGAACTGATGACTTATCATTTAATTAAAACATCCAGCCCATTTACTACTAGAAAAATTATTAATAAATGAGCAAAATTGTTTGGGAGCCAACAAAAAGACATCCAGGGAAGAAGTCATAAAACAAACATGGTAACTTTTACCAAATTCTATTCAATGTTCTATAATAGGACCAAGGGGCTGTGGAAAGACTGCATTATCGATCAACAGCTATATTCTTCCTCCTGGTTGGTTGAACTGTAGTAAAATTAATCATTTGAATGTTTATCCAGAAAGGCTTATATCAACTAAAATATCAAGAATTTATAAAAATATGTGAAAAAATTGGAAATAAATTTAATGAAAATACTGTAAGTCTTATTGAAAATAACGAAGAAATCATTCCATTAGACGTTTGTGAAGAAAATTCAGTTGTTGTATTTGATGACTTTACTATCGAAAACCATGGTATCGTTAGAGATTATTTTACTAGAGGTAGACACAAAGGAAGAGTTTGTTTTTACTTAGCTCAAACGTACTAAAAATAACGAAACAGTTAGTCAGAGATAACCTAATTTTTTTAATATCTTTAGACAAGATGATACAAATTTAAATCGAATTTACCGTGGGATTGTTGGAGTAGAATTAAAAATTTGATAATTTTAAAGAAATGTGTAGTAAATATTGGAATGATGAGTTTGGAATCTTTATGGTAGATGTGAATAGAAAACCGAATGATGGCAAGTTCAGAAATTAAATACAATATTTAATAACAACATAAACATTAAACATAAACATAAACATCAAACATAAACATAAATACTTAACATATCCATAACAAGTTTTTAATTATTTTTTTTCTTCCTTCATAAATGTTGCAAAGTACGATGAAGAAGTTGTTAAAGGAGGTAAGCGAAATAGAAAGCTGAAGAATTGAAAGGGAAATTCAAGTTTTGGAAAAAACAACCAAGAACAGAGTACGAAAAATATAAAAAAGATCAGCCTGTTGTTGATGCTATCGAAAAATTAAAACGAGGAATTGATGGTTTAGTTGATAATGTTCTGAAAGCAATTGAAAAAAAACAGAGAGGTAGAAAAACAGATGATTCCATATCATCATCACACAGAATATTTGGGGGTTTGTTGCCAATTAAAACATTAAAAGATTGGTCTGATGATATTCCTGGCAGGTATGACTATATTTTAGTGAATCAGATATTTAGGATCTGTTGAATAAATACCAAGAAGAGAAATCTAAGACATCTAAGGAGACTCAGTCCAGCAGTCGTCAAAATGAACCTAAAAAGATAAATGTTAGTGAATGAATGTTATAGTATATAAACCATAGTGAAGATGAAGTTTTGGATTGAAACTTGTTATATGTAAATGTGTTGGCAACTTACCAATTGAATGCAATGGTGATAAATTAACAATTGGTGGAAAGACATACGAAGGAACAGATGGATTTATAAGTCTTTTAACTGAAAAACAAATTACTTTTAATGATATGAATGGAGCATTGTATTCTGATAATAATCCCAATAAAATAAAATCAGGTAGAGGTAATAGATATAAACATCCGATAATGCCAATTGTTGGGGACTATTTCCCAAACTTAAGAAGATCAACTATAGATTCTTCAGATTTTAGCTTACTTGAAACTGCTGAGAAGAAAGTTAAATGCTTAATTAAAAGGTATACAGAAAAACTAGTTGAATATGTTTCGATGAATGATGTTCGACAATTAATCGATAGATTAGCAGTAGTCCATGGCGAAAAACCAGCGGGGAATAAAAATTTGCACAATGAAAAAGTAAGCATAGTGCAGATGTTAACAAATAAATTTAGTGATTTCATGATCGACAATCCAAAAGGCATTTCATATCTAATTAGATTTTTGAATAGTTTACCACACAGGATCTGGAAAAGTGATAAATATGGGAAGGGAATAGTAAACACTGTGGTCAACAAATTACCATTCGAAATGCATCTTCCAGGCTACTCGTACTGTGGTCCGGAAACCAAGTTGGATGAGCGACTAGTGCGTGATGATCCAGGAATTAATCCACTAGACAAGGCTTGTAAAAAATATGATATTGCTTATCGTGATCATAAAGATTTAGAATCTAGACACCAAGCTGATAATGAACTTCAGTTAGCTGCAAAAGAAAGAATGCATGCAAGTGTTGCTTCATTAGGAGAAAAAGTGGCAGCAACAGCAGTTAGAGGAATAATGTATGGAAAACGAAAATTAGGAATGAGTTTAGGTGTGGATGAAAATGGTTGGGGTTTATAAAAATCTTTATAAATTTCTAATCTATATAAATGAATAACTTTACAATCGATTATATTTTGCTAGCTAGTGCAAGACTAAACCAAAATCAATTAAAGTAAAGTTGAATAATGAAAAATTAAATGCAATTGAACCATTTTTGACAAATGTTCAAAAGAGAAATAAAGAAAAGAAAGTTGGTGGAAAATTACTTGTTACATTAGCTATTCCTGTTGTGAAAAAGGAAGCAAAAGGACTAACACAACATGAAGGTGGATTTTTATCATTACTTTTGGCTCATTACCACATGTAGCAAATATTGGTTCACTTGCTGGTGGATCTCCAGCAATCTAAACAAGAAAAAAGCTGACAAACAATTAGAAGAACAGAAAAGACTAAAGGAAGCAAAAAAAATTTCGAAGAGGTGATAGAAAATTTTAACTGTCTTTTATCTAATTTTGACATAGAAAAACTTGCTAAACAATTGAAAATCAGAGACTTTTGTGGCATATACATGATTGATTAATTACCAGAACACAGACCTAAGACTGCTCCAGCTGTCGCTAGTCATCCTAGAGAATATGAATGTGAAATAGTTAATTTAGATTCATCTGATCATGTTGTTACTATGAAATTAATGACAAAAAACTGGTTTTTGATTCATTTGGTGGTAATATACCAAAAGAACAAGTTACCTATTTGGGAAAAAATGAACTGTACCACCATACTGAGAGAATACAAAACTTTGATGAAGGAATATGCAGCCATTTGTGTCTGTTTTAAAACTGTGGTCTGCTAATCATAATTTTAATGCTAATTTAGATTAAATAAATGGACATTTTTGGAAATAAGATAGGTCAAACTAAACAAACAGCAGGTCTTAGCACCCCTGCATTGAATCTAGAAAAAAATCAAAAGTGAAATTGATCCAAAAATAGAAAATATGATTAAACAATTTCAATCATCAATAGATCCAGAGATAGCTAATGCTATTAAACAGTTTCAGAAAGAAAAGGTGCTATTCATAAATTAACTTGAGTTTATTTTGGTTTTAAAGGTAGAAGACTTGCAAATGTAAATGATTCACTTGATGTAAAGGATTCAGTGAACAAACATTATTTCGATATTGAGTTATCAAATGTTGATACAAAACCTGAATACACAAACATTCAAACACAGTTCCATAACTATGTCAGAACTACACAGTTTAATGAAAAAAATTAATCAGATTCATCAAGATAACTGCAACACTTTAAAGAAAAGTTGAACAAGGTTTTTCGGATTATTTCTTAAAAACTGATTAAGCCCCAGTTTTGTATGATTTAAGTAATCTTAAGGATAAAAAATATGATAAAAAAATAATTTAATTTACTTTCATGAATGAGGGCGGGCCAAAAATGAACAATTTCTACTATGATTTTAGGCTCTAAAGAATTATTTTTGTTGGTAATAATACAAATAGAGACTTGAAATTTCATAACTTTGACATCATGTAAGTTTGGCTGATAGACCATCCATAATGGTACACAATACAAATTTTCTAACTGTAAGATTGAAAGACTCTTTTAAAACTGTTCCAGTTGATGTTAAGTTAATTATATTTGGGGAAAAAATTTAAAATTTAATAAATCCTATCTGTATAAATGAATGATCACACGCGAAAGTTCATGACATTGTCACTCGCGCGTATGACTGGTGTCATCCACAAAGTAAGCGGTTTTTTTATATAATTTGAACGGTCTTTGTAACTGATTTTATGAATTTTTGCTGAATCTAAATATAATACATTTAATATTTTTACACTGTATTTTATGTTCTAATGTTTGAAACAGTTTCACCATTCTAAGAACAATATCTTCAGTGGAATTACAGGCATTAAATGGTCCCTCTTGTTGCTTAACGACGAACTGTTCTAAACTCAAAGTGTAAGCTGTTTTATATCAATCAAAGCAAACACATTTAACCCATACTTTGCTGGTTTGCTAGGAATATATTGCCTGAATGGGCAGTTTCCTCAAAATGCGAAAAGCTGTTCGTCAGAAGTAAGATATTCTCTAGGTGAAACATATTTTTGGAAATTGTTCATGAATAGTTCAAGTACCTCTCTGATAGCTATGATAGCAGCCAACTTGTGAATCTCTCTACGAACGCCCCTGACATTATCAAATCCCAGACATGTCAACAGAAACCTGAATGGGTTTTCATTTATGCTGTAATAACATGATTCAAGTCCATTATCCCACAATTTCGATATACTCTTCCTAGAACATCTCAAAAATCCACATAGATATAACAAACCAATGAATGCTCTGACCTCTGTCGCACCCGTTTCTTTAACATCTGTTTCCCTAGAGAAGATACCATGAACTTAATTAATGTATATATTAGTGCATGTTACGATAATGCTTATTATGTTTTCATCCAAAAAGAAATTCAGAATTTCTATTTCTGTCTGTTTTACATGAGCTTGATTTTTAGGTCCAGGCAAATGAGTAATAAAATTACAAGATCTACTTCTAACACTGGTAGCATATTTATTTTTCCTCTGTTTAGTTATTCCATCTTTCCCTAAAAATGCATCCTCTTGAGTTACTTCTTCCTGTGATTCATAGTCATCATCTTCTGACACGTCTTGTTCTATTCCTGAATCATGACCACTTTCTTGAACAGAATACTCAGCCTCTGAGTCAGCGCTATCACTGTGAGCATCTTCATCACTCACATCATTGAACCACTCCAACCTTAAAACTAGGATCTCTGATAAACTGTGTCCTAGCATTTTTGCCTTCAACATTTCGTCCACAATTTAAAAATAAAGAAAATACTAGTAAACATGGAAGGTAACTGCAATCAGTTTAAATATGTCCAAATTTATGCACATGGAAGATCAATTGAATCTAGGAAAGCAATAAAGTTATGCAGACTTACTTTGTTTCAGATTTTGGCAGCAGAGCTCCCGCAGATGACAAGTGTCTTCCAGACTCTAATAATGTTTCATAATAAATGTATCTTTCGTAACTGAAAGACAACAATGATTGGAGCTAACAGCTGGAGAATTAACAGAAAGGTACTGAAAATGGTGTGAACTGAATGAAGCCCTATCAGACAAAAGTAAGTGGGAAAGTCATGTGGATGGCGAGTGTCATCCACGCGAGCAACGGAGGCCTAAGGACGACCACATTTATTGCTTGAAGTGTAAAAAATTTACTGAGACTCATAATCCACTAGAGAAACAACAAAAAAAGGATGACAGAGTATTGGAGGGCATTGCACAGTATGTAAAACTAAAAAGAGTAAATTCGTTTAAAAAATTTTGTAAGTTGTGAAGGTCTGAATAAGATTTGTGAAGAAATAATTAATGAATTACATAAAACGATGAGAAAATGTTTTTGGTATAGATGACTTATGGCAGGCTGATCTAGTTGAAAAGGACTCCAGTAATTTGAAAGGAACTTCAGAAATAAACAAAGGATATACATATTTATTGACTGTTATTGATGTATTTTCGAAATTTGCTTGGGCTATCCCACTTAAAGACAAAAATGGTAAAAATGTAAGTGACGCTTTTCAAAAGTTATTTACAGACACCCAAGAAATTTGCAGACAGATAATGGCAAAGAATTTTACACCAAAGAATTTGAAGAATGGATGAAAAATACATCAACCATTGTTCAACTTTTTCAGAGTTAAAAGCATCTGTTGTTGAACGATTCAACAGAACACTTAAAGAAAACATTTGGAAGAGATTTGACTTACAAGGAAATTACAAATGGATTGAACTAGTCTCAAAATTAGTTGATGAATACAACAACACAAAACTTTCAACAATAAAAAAGAAACCAGTAGAAGTTAGTGAGAAAAATTTAAAACTGGGCACCATTGTATCTAATGATAAAGCTAAGTGATAAAGTGAGAAATATCCATTCTAAGCCAATCACATATAAATTGAAAGGTATCAAAGGCAATTTTTACGAATAACAACTGCAGAAAACAAAATATACCTACTTGAAAAAGTTTTGAGAAAGAAAGGAGATAAATTTTAAGTTAAATGGTTAGGTTTCGATAATTCGCACCACAGCTGGGTAAATAAACATAAAGTAATTTTATAAGTTGTAAGTGGTTGACTTACATCTCGAATATTTCATGCATATAATTAATATCAGTAATCAACTCTTCTTGTCAGTAGTCATACAAAAGATAAACATAATTTTGATAGCAAACCATGGCTAAGTTTCCTTTCATTCTTTGCTATATATTGATTCAATTTGGATTGTAATTCAGTCTTAACACTTCTACACAATTAGAAGGTCCATCTTCAATTCTATATAGCTGTTTCTGTAAATTATTCCGCTGAGTTCTAATCACATAATAATCATATTCACATTCATCATCGAGTAATTTAAAAATAAGGAATGTTGGTCTTAAATTTTCATTAACTGTCTGAGGAACAACATGAAGTAATAAACTATTTATTTTTTCATTCCTTTCATTTATTATATCTGAAGCAATTTTAACTGTTTCTCTTAAATTTTCTATTTGTTTCTCCTCTAATATGATTATTTCTTCATTTTTTGCGTTTATTTTTTCTTTTAATTCAATCCAATAGTTTTTATGTCGATTTTGATCTTTATAAACTTTTTTTGCTTCTTTTCTAACCTTATATTCTCCATGTTTTCTAATTGAAGGTAAAACTTCGTAAGTAACCCATCTTCTAAACAGTTTGGCTTCTTCTTCTTTAGAAGACCAGGTTGATTGATGAATACTGTATTTTTTTGTGAATTTGAAGAGGTGCTTTGCGAGAGCACGCCTTGTTCTAATAAATTTTCTAATGTATTCGTTCACCAACATCAACATTTACTCTGATAACTTGTTGTGGATTAATGTATTCCGAAATCTCAGCAACATCTTTTGCATGAAACCATGGATTATTCTTATCATTAATAATTATGAAAACTTTTTTATTGTTGTATGTAAGCTTGTTGTTAAATAGATCTACAATCCACTCCATTTATTAATAAATATTTCTTATTAGTTTTGCAAAAAATGTAATAGTAGATGATATTTGTAGTTTGTATTCATCATATTTGTAACTCATCTTTAAATTATTTTGCAGCTGGTAATTTTGGACTCATAACTAAATGATTCGTTGATGAAAATTGTTCTTTGTTACTTTTACAAATTATTTCTTGTAAATGGGGAACCTAATCAAAGTGGAAGCTAAAGCAAAAGAAACTTATGAACTAATTGAGCAATCTGAAGACATTGATTGTTGTATATGTTTAAGTGATGAAAATTATCAATTTGTCAAAACAAGCTTCAATCATATTTTTCATAAAGATTTTATTGCCAAGTGGTTAAGGGAAGAAGAAACTCGTCCATTTTATTGAACAGTTATTAAAAACAGAGCACCAGCAAGAGCTGATGGAGCTGACTTTACTACTATGATGATGGATGACATTCTTGATTATACAGCAGATAATATGCTTGAAGCGGCATATTATCAGATGGATTATGGGCCTGATTATGATGACAATGATGATTATGTATATTAAATTGCAAAAATTTGAAAAATTTACTTTTTCGCAAATCTAATATATTTTTCTCCATATAAATGGAGCAGTGTCAACAGAAGTCTTCTGGGAAATCCAAACTTTGCAAATGCTGTAAAACTGAGTAGTCAATGATAATTTTACATTACAAAAATACACAAAAGATGGTTGTAGAACTATGTGTAGACTGCATATAAATAAATATCATGCAAACAATTACAATGAAAGTCGAATTCCTTGCTTATTTGGTGAAAGTGTTCCTAAATATTATTACAAAAAACATTTATGTCGAATTCCAACTGAAGAACATTCGAAAATATTACTATCGATGAATAACAGAGAAGCTGTCATTGATCAAAGATCTGCATCCACAAACAAATGTAAAGCTTGTCAAGAGATATTTAAGTTGTTTTCATATAACTCCTTCATATAAAGAGAACTATAACAATAAATGTGAGAAGTGTACTTTAGATTACATGAAGAATAAAAAGCTTAAGCAGCAGAAGGAGCACCAGCTGAAGCTGGGTTAAGACTACATCCAGTGCTAGCATCTTGAACTTGATGATTAATTATCTATTAAATAAGAAGAAAATAATCGTTCGATTTGTGAAAAAACTATTTTTGCAAGTCTAAGGAACTTTTTTCCCTTTCAATAAAAGGAGAAGAATGGAATGATACACAGTTACACAGCTTCGTGAACAAATGGAATGATTCAATATTGCTCAACTTCATGATTATTGGTAAAGAAATAATTTATGACGATATAGTAAATTTAAAAAAGCTTACCTAATTACATTTACTTTTAGACATTCTACACCTAACATGAGGGACAGTCTTTTGAAGCAGTTCCCATATCATAAAATTGAAAATGATGATGTTTTACAAACTAAACAAGCAAAACCATTGAAAAGAATATTTACATTTTCTACCAATGTGTTTGCAAAACAAGAAACTAAAGAAGATAAACCACTCAAAAAATTATTTCCACTTTCTACCGATGTGTTTGCGAAACAGAAGACTAGAACCTATAAAGAAGTATTATTTCTATTTTACACTGATTTATTTGAGAAACAGAGAGACAGGAAAACAATTAGAGATAATCAAGTTCATAAAGCAGTTGCAAAACATTACAAACTATAGATTTTTAAAACAGTATATACTCACTTGAACCTGATAATTTATTGTCTGCAGTGAAGAAGAGAATTCTGAAAATTATGAAAGACAACCTGAAATTACAGCATGGTTTGAAGATAAATTTCAATTTATTTTGTGAATACAAAATGTAGATGGATGATAAAGTTCAGGAATTGGGACAACAAACACAAAATTGTTTCATTATGAAAGAGAAGGATTTTAGTAAAAAATTCGAACATGGGAATGAGATATTTTAGCGAAAATATGTAATTTTCAAGGACAAGGATTGGGATGGAAATTAAATAGAATTCTTGGTTTATGGCTAGCAATTAATAGATATGATACACTGAGCAGATCATCTTACATTGAGTTAACTGCAGCTATAAAAAACAAAAAAGCTCATTCAATCTAAAAAGTGATGATCAAAAATATTTTCTGTAGGCTATAAAGTCGGTATTGCATCCAGTAGATAAAAATGCTGAAAGAGTAACGAAATACAAAAATATTGGTCTTGATCTTGATCAGAAACTGGAAAATATTGAGTTTGCTGTAGTAGTTTATCATATTGCCAAAACAGGAAGTATAATTAATGTATCTATCTATGTCTATTCATTTGATGAACAAAATCAAGTGTATCCATTAAAAATTACGAAAAGTAAGAGAGAGGAACTAGTCAATCTCCTTTATTTCAAGAAAGAAGGCTAATTCACACTATTGTTAAATAAAAAGTTTATCACACCAAGCAGAGTTTGGATGAGCACACATCAAATTGTTTGAATAAGAAGCTATTGAAAGTTGAAATGCCAAGAGAAGGATCATATGTAGATTTTAAGAAATATTAGCACACACAGACAGTTCCTTTCGTTGATTTATGCTGATTTTGAAAGTTTGCTATTGAAGATGGACAAGTGTCAGCTAAATCCTTAAAGCTCGTATATGACGAAATACCAGCAGCATGAACCAAGCCGATTTTGCTGCTACATCAAGTGTGATATTATAAAGATCCTATTGTTTATACAGGACCAAATTGTCATACAAATTCATAGAATGCATGAAGCAAGAGGTTGAAGAGATTGGAAGAATTTATTGTTCAATTGAAGAAATGAAACCACTAACACCTGAAGAACCATCAAAACATAGCAAATCTAAAGTTTAACTCTGTTTAAATGTCATTACTCAGAGAAAATAATAAATTTCGTCATCATGATCACCTAACTGGAAAATACATTGCCCCATTGTGGAAATATTGTAATGTGAAACTAAAGCATCATGACTTAGTACCAATTTACTTACATAATTTATCTGGATATGATTCTCACTTCTTGTGAAAGAACTTTGATACGATGAGAAGGTGACAGACCTAATCCCAGACAATGAAAATAGATACATCAGTTTTGGTAAGAGAACGAAACGTTTGAGATTTATTGACACATTTAAATTTATGACCTCGCAAAATGACAAACTTTCATCAAATTTGAAGAGAGATCCAATGAAAAATACTATAAGTTTTCCTCAGCTCCAACTGAAGCAGGCTCAGACATGCAGCACCAGAATTATTTAATGTAGTGATCAGAAAAGGTGTATATCGATATGATTACATGGATGCTTGAAAGAAATTTGAAGAGACACAGTTACCGTCAAAAGAAGAATTTTACAATAAGCTGAATGACTGTGACAAAAGTGATGAAGATTACAAACATGCAAAAATTGTTTGGAAAAAATTTAACATGAAAAATATTCGTGAATATCATGATTTGTATCTGAAAACTGATGTGGTTTTCTTAGGTGTTGTGTTTGAAAATTTTAGAAAATATTGTATAAAAGCATACGATTTAGATCCATCTTAGTATTTTACAGCACCAGGTTTATCTTGGGATACAATGTTAAAAATAACTAAAAAACCGCTTTATTTACTACATGATTATGATGTGATTTTAATGGTAGAAAAGGGTATACATGGAGGAATATCACCATGTTGCAAGAGATATGTAAATGAAAACAACAAATATCTGTGTAATTATGATGTGACTAAGACATCAAATTAGATAACTTATTTAGATGCAAACAATCGGTATGGTTTTATGCTATGAGTCAATACTTACCTCATTTTGGATTTCAATAGGATGAGCCAGCTAATTTTGATTGTACAAAAATATGTGAGAAGTCAAACACTTGTCAAGAGGGATACATATTCGATGTAGATCTAGAATATTGAAAGTAATGCATGATTTACATAAAGATTTCCCATTAGCTCCTGAAGGGAAAAATTGTGCCAGGGACAAAGGAAAGCAAATTGATGACTACTCTGCTTGACATGCATAATTATGTAGTTCACTATAGAAACCTCAAACAGCATCTATCTCTTGGAATGAAACTCACACAAATACATAGAGTTTTAAAATTTAAACAATCTGATTGGCTAAAGTAATATACACATCTGAACACAAAAATGAGGAACGAGGCTTCAAATTACTCTGAAAAAAAGATGGGAAATAGAAGAAACAGAGGGAATTTAAAATTAGTTTCAGATGGAAAAAGTGTGATAAACTTGTAGCTAAGCCAAACTTTAAAAACAGAACTATATTTAATGAAAATCTTTCTGCTATCCATATGAATAAAACAAAAACTCACATTTAATAAGCCTATCAATGTCAGAAAGAGTATAGTTGATCTGTCTAAAGAATTGATGTATGATTTTCACTACAGAGTTATGAAACCAAAATATGGCGAAAATATTGACTTGTGTTATCAAGATATGGACAGTTACATTTACTATATTAAAATTCATACCTACATTAACCAATTCATTTTATATACTTTCTACATTCACCATTTATAAAAATTATATTAAATTTAATTTCTTACTTTCACCTAGGTAAATGTGTCATTAAACATATTTTCTGACATTCACCTTTTATATGAAATAAAGAACTTAGAAATCGGTTGGTGAACGAAAAAATGAGGTAAGTACAGTACTGGCCATTATAATTGCTACACCAAGAAGAAATGTGCTTCATAAATGAGTATTTATTGCACAAATATATTATATAAGAACTGACATGTGATTACATTTTCACGCAATTTGGGTGCATAGATCCTGAGAAATCAGTATCCAGAACAAACACCTCTGGCTGTAACAACGGCCATGATACGCCTGGGCATTGAGTGAAACAGAGCTTGGAAGGCGTGTACAGGTACAGCTGCCCATGCAGCTTCAACGCAATACCATCAAGAGTAGTGACTGGCGTATTGTAACAAGCCAGTTGCTCGACTACCCTTGACTAGACGTTTTCAATTGGTGAGAGATCTGAAGAATGTGCTGGCCAGGGCAGCAGTTGAAAATTTTCCAGAAAGGCCGGTACACGACCTGCACCATGCGGTCGTGCATTATCCTGCTGAAATGTAGGGTTTTGCAGAGATTGAATGAAGGGTAGAGCCACGGGTCGTCACACATCTGAAATCTAACGTCCACTGTTCAAAGTACCGTCAATGTGAACAAGATGTGACCGAGACGTGTAACGAATGGCACCCCATACCATCACTCTGGGTGATACGCCAGTATAGAGATGACGAATACACGCTTCCAATGTGCATTCACTGCGATGTCGCCAAACATGGATGCGACCATCATGATGCTGTAAACTGAATGTGGATTCATCCGAAAAAATTACGTTTTGCCATTCATGCACCCAGGTTCGTCGTTGATTACACCATTTCAGGCGCTCCTGTCTGTGATGCAGCATCATAAGTAACTGCAGGCATGGTCTCGGAGCAGATAGTTCATATGGATAAGATGCCTGTCATCTCGACTGCTAGTGATACGAGGCCGTTGGGATCCAGCACGGCGTTCCGTATTACCCTCCTGAACCCACCAATTCCATATTCTGCTAACGGTCATTGGATCTCGACCAACGCGAGCAGCAATGTCGCGATACAATAAACCGCAATTGCGATAGGCTACAATCCGACCTTTATCAAAGTCGGAAACGTGATGGTACGCATTTCTCCTCCTTACCCGAGGCATCATATTAACGTTTCACCTGGCAACGTCGGTCAACTGCTGTTTGTGTATTAGAAATGGGTTGGAAACGTTCCTCATGTCAGCACTTTGTAGGTGTAACCACTGGCGCCTAACTTCCTAACTTGTGTGAATGCGCTTGAAAGCTAATCATTTGCATATCACAGCATCTTCGTCCTGTCGGTTAAATTTCGCGTCTGTAGCACGTCATCTTCGTGGTGTAGCAATTTAATGGCCAGTAGCGTAGGTGAAATCGGTGGAGTTATTAAAAAATGAGGTGTTGCACTAAAGCTCAAAAATCGGTGGGAATGATTTAAATAGACAGAATTTAAAAAATCAGTTGGGTTAATCAGAAAATGCAGTGATGAACTAGTGAGTGAGTTAGTGAGCTGGAACATACAAAACATCTCTACTGCCATATTTGCATGGAATATGCTTTCGATGTCCTAGTTCGTCTTTAATATTACAAGGAATGTCTCTTTTCAGAGTTCAAGGGTGCGAAATGTGCTGGATGCCATGTTTTTCTTGGAATCTACCGATCTATCCGTATGCAGGGCCATTATAAGCTAAATAAGCAATTTTTGGGTTCTGTTCCTAGCTCTCAGTCTCAGTCGCTTTCTCAGATGTTCTTGGTTTTGATTGCATAGCCCGCTCTTTCTATTTGATGTTCTGAGTACCCATTCCTTTGGAAGACTATGCGAAGGTGTCGTAGTTGTTCAGCGAAGCTATCCTTGAAGGGGGAAACCAGATGGCGCTATGTTTGGTCCGCTAGATGGCGCTGCCATAGGTCAAACGGATATCAACTGCGTTTTTTTTAAATAGGAACCCACATTTTTTATTACATATTCGTGTAGTACATAAAGAAATATGGACCACGATTTTCGCTTTGTGATGGACGGCGCTGTAAAAAATTTCATTACTTCTCACTACAGACAACGCAGTAACCGATGGCCTCCACTTACGAACGACAGCAGCGGCGTTTGCGTTCAGTTGTGACTGCTATCAGACAAGCAGAAATAAATATGGGGCGTACAATTTACGTATCTGTTAGAACAGTGATGCGAAATTTGATGTAAATGGGCTGTGGCAGCAGAAGACCAAAGCGAGTGCCTTTGCTAACAGCTCAACATTACCTGCAGCACCTCTCCTGGTGTTGTGAGCATGCTGGAAAGGCAAGGCCTGGTGAGATGAGTCCCTGTTTAAACCAGTAAGAGCTGATGGTAGGTTTCTATTGTTGGGCGGGCTCACGAAGCCATGGATCGAAGATGTTAACAAGGCACTGTGAAAGCTGGTGGTGGCGCCATAATGGTGTGGACAGTGTTTATAATAATTGTACTACGTACTCTGATACAACTGAACCGATCACTGTCTGTAAACGGTTATGTTCGGCTACTTGGAGACCGTCTGCAGCCATTCATGGACTTTATGTTCCCAAACAACGATGAAATTTTTGTGGGTGACAATGCGTCATTTCACCAGGCCACAGTTGTCCGTGTTTGCCTTCAAGAACATTCTGGAAGATTTGAGCGAATATTTCGGCCACCCATATCGGCCGACATGACTCCCATCGAACAGTTATAGGACATATCGGTGAGATTACTTCATGCACCAAATATTGCATCGGCAATATATTCACTATTAAGGACGGCTATAGGCGCACCACGGCTCAGTATTTCCGCAGGAGAGTTCCAGTGACTTGTCAAGCCAGTGCCACGTCGATTTGCTGCACTATACCAGGAAAAAGAAGGTAATCAACAACTCTTGTCACATTGTACCAGCAGTCCGGCTGTTCTTCCCTAACTAACACTTCCAGGAAAGGTAGTTGGCTCTATTTTTCATGCTGTATTCCGACTTTTATATTACGATGGAGGGAGTTTAAATGTTTCAAGAACTCTTGGAGCATGTCCAATCCATGTGGCACTACTAAAAATATGCCTCCAGATACCGATACAATCATGTTGGTTTCAACCTTTGCTTCAAAGAATTCCATATCACCGTGCCCTGTCGGAAATATAATCACAAAATGCTATATGAAGAGGCCAAGGGGCCAGGATTATGATGCAAGAGCCAAGTTTCTGGGACAGCGTAATTAAAAAATCTATGAACGTTTGGATGTCAGAATAGATAGACAGGAATAGCGGTCACAGTTTAAATAACCCTTGGTGTCTGGCATTAAATCTCGCTGCCCATCACATACATTAGAGTTTGGAAACGCTGAGGGATTCTGTGTTTCAAGGAGTGCGAGCTCTGAAAATGGGAAGAGCATTATATGGAGTAAAGAGTGGGACAAAGCCATTTGTGGCACATTTTGTTAGTGCAGGTTTCCTACATCCGGGGAGGTATGCACTCAGAGGCAAACATATTGTTCTCCTTTGATTGTAAGGTCATCAACCTATTGTTCTCCTTTGATTGACAGATCCTTGGCCTATTGTTCTGCTAAAAGGATCCTTCCTTTTGATTTACAGGCACTTAACCTATTGTTCCCTCACCCGCTCTCCCCCACCCCACAGGAAACCTACTCTCCTCACTGATACAGGTACACTTACTGCTCTGAGTTACTGGAATAGCCCATCTCACTCATCAATTTGATTGAGTACTTAATTAAATTGATCAATTACTTAACCTCTCCTCTTCTGGTAAACACCCTCCCCTCCTCTCCTCTTCCTCCTTCCCTCACCCAGAAAATGGCAGAAAGTTCTAATTCCATCAGGACAATGCAACACACCACAGCTACCTCCATTAATCTAAGAAAATGGTGGGAAAAAAGGTCACTTGGGTTACCTCCACTAACCTCAGTCACCCAACCACCACCTCTTCCAAGGAACTGGCAGGAAAAAGGCTCAGCCAGTGCTGGATAGGAAGGACATGTCTTCATTTAAACAAATAGAAGCAGTAGCACCATCCAGTGTGTTCACCACGAGATCCGAAGTCCTAATGACCTTGTACACAGTGCCACCAACAGAGGGCGGCGTCCTCAATCCCATGAAGTAATCCAAGATAGCTGTCTGGAGTGGAAAATGGTGGGAAAAGGACTCAGCCTTTTCTGGGCTGCTGGAGAGAGGATGAAGTGTACTTTATGTATTTTTTGGACTAATTTATTTAGGGACGGATTTGACATAATATACTTATTACCCTGATACCAAAGACTCGCCCTGACAAGCTTGGGGTCACGACACACAGTTTACAGACCAGCCAACAACTCGTAAATAATGCAGTACACTGATGTACAGACAAGCAAACAACTCGTAAATTACCTAAATACACAGCACACAGCACACAGACATGTAAGCAACTCGTAAATTGTCAAAAATAATGCATGTGTAAACTATGCAAATATACTCACAACGATTAAACAGCTGAAAATAATGCAGTGCACAAACACTCATTGCAGGCAAAAAACGCATTTGAACTATCATTGACTGAAATATATCAGAGGTTCCAACGCACGTGCATGTCAATGATGCTACGAGCCACTGCTGCACGTGGCAGCAGCCATCAGGTGATAGTCGTGTATACATTTAGAGTTCTTCGAGTGTTATACTGACATCACAGAACTCCAACACGTGCATGCACCACCCGCCGTCCCATCTACTTGACTGCACAGGATCCTACCACACATGCTCCCAGGAGTCGGAATGCACCAGTGGCCCCTGCAAAGTGACAACAGACTGTCAGCTGCCAAGCCATGCACAGGTGTCAATTTGGGTCCCGCAATCATGAAGTGGCGGCATCCTGTTCATACTTGACACCTGAGAAATTCCTGTCAAAATACATGTTCACCTAGGCACCGTTGCTGGTGCAATGACACTTAGTTGCAGTGTGGTTCCAGTGCTGAAAGACATGTTTGCAGGTTCTGAGTGTTATATTGATGTTACATGTCTTTGTAAATAACACTCAAGTCCACCCTCTAGCCGCCCTATATAAATCTGATCCAGAATAACACTGCTTTCTCCCTAGCAACCCTAAGGAGGCAGCCTGTTCGTCACTGAATTTACCTGTCAAACTGCTGCTGCTACCAGTGAGTGAGCACCATCAGCCATTGTTTTCTGCAGATGAGACTTTTAGTGGCAAAAGTATTTTGTACAGATCTCCATATTGCACTAACAGCTGAACCCTGCAAAAGTGGCATACAGACTGTCAAGTGTGGAAAGACTCTTACTCAATTACACTGCTCTCCCATTGCGGACAGAAGCTTAAATATTAGAGTGTGAAACCGATCTCCAACCTGAAAATATATCACCATGTACTGTGTCGATGTAGTAAACATACAATATATATCTTGCACTATCCAGAATCGTCCCTTTTGCGTCATTCATAAAGCTATCGACCGCCAGACGCTCGAACATGTACCGTGAAGGCACACAGGATAAGCACATGCACCGTAAGACTCAATTACACTGCTCTGCCACTAGAGAATCGAAGCTTACATAATAGAGTGTGAAACTGATCTCCCATCCAACAATATATCACAGTGTACCATGCCGATGTAGTGAACATACTGTTCATATCCTGCGCCATAAAAAATCGCCCCTTTTACATCATTCGTATAGCTATCAACTGCCAGAAATTCATACGTATACCGCTAAGACAGACAGCTCCGTATATACTCCTCGCAGCACTAGACATTTTCCTGCAGCCGACGGTCACGACTCATCCACTCCCAATGTGTGACCAGACCATCAGTGGACCGAAGTCACTTTCAGAACTGTTCTACAAATTCACGGTCGGCGCGTTACTGTTTCTTGACCCATACTGCTTGCTTGCTTGCTTTTCTACAAACATCTCCAGACTCTGGGAATTACAAGAACACATGTATTTTCATATGTTTGGCCAGAATATTATACCATTTACGTGATACTTCTCGATATGAAGCACATAGCAATATCGCTTGCATAGAAGTATCACTCATGCAACATAATTCCGAAGATATAGACTGGGAATTATTTCTCTACAAACCCGAAACTTCAGCATGGTGGAGTGTGCTGTAAACCACTGAGTAACTAGAAACTTATCCCATCTGGAAAGAACTTTATGGAAGAACTAAAAAAAAATACAGGAAACTGATATTTCCACTCACGAATACCGTTGTCGGTGATATAACATATTCCAAAGCATCCATATAATTTACAAAGTCACCTAAAGTGTTTCTCATGTCTAGAGAACCAGCAAATGTGTCTTCCACCTGTCTTTCACCTGCTAGATGCACACATCACAATCGATGTTCCCTCAACTAAATGAAGGCGCGAAATATGCAGAAGCAGTCAACCAAACAATTTTGATGGGAGGGAATAACAGTCCAGTGCAAACACGCGTCCATATTGAAACTTCTTAAATTTCAAGGCAATCACGAAATCTGTCCAACACATACTAAGTATTAGTTTGCTATTCAGCCGTGTAGAGGACGCCACGGGTAAGTCAGCTACATTCCCACATCCCAACAGGCCTCTCCACAGTTCTTGCCGTTATCCAGAAACGTGAATCATTCCCACCACAGATGAGTGGCGCAGCACGCCAAGCACACATAGACAGAATCGTCCTAAGGAAATAATCGGCCATATATATATATATATATATATATATATATATATATATATATATATATATATGTGTGTGTCATCCCTATACTTACAGTTAAATATTATGAATGCGGTCTCAATTGGCCAACATTCGAAAGAAAGGGTGGTGTAATCCTCTTACAAAACGCCAGATGTTTAAAAACGCTACCATATTACCATCACAAGTGGTCTTGGTTCTAGAAGTGCTTATAAATATCCATGTTGAAAGCTTTACTGGCTTTATAAATCTAGGTATGGCATTGCCTCTGAATGAAGTGGTTTTTTCCAGACAAATACCGTGACACTGAATATAGACGGTGATAGCTGGAGTGCTGGAGTGTTTCAGACCAACAGTGCAGTTGCACCTCGCCGATCGTGCAACCTCGTAATAAAATTACTGAAATTAGAGAGTGATTCGACTAAGGATCGTGGTATGAAACCGGTATTTGCAACTCAATCACGCTGCCACCGCTGGATATTTCTCCAGTATTTGTAACGCATTCTGTCTCGATGCCATGTCAATGTTTCGGTGATATATCGACTGTATTATAAGCGATGGTTGATCGAGAAGGATCATAAACAGTAGATGGTGTGCTGATTGAGGTCGTAAGATCTCTGATGACAAGTGCTAACCAATTCGCTAGAAATGTTGGCTGGGATTTGGAATCATGTCTCACCAGTGAAGCAGCTGGGATTTGGAATCATGTCTCACCAGTCAAGCACATACCTGCATTGGATCCTAAGGAGAAGATCTTTAATGATTAGAGCCACTAGTGATTCATATTTCTGGCACTCTCATATCTCGAAACGAGTCCCCTTTCTCGAACCTATATGCTACAGTAAAATTCCAATGTTGTTTCAGGTAGTCCCTACGCATCTTGCAACTGCTGCCGTTTCTGCAGCTTTATTCCAATTTAAGTCAGAACTGAGTAGACCTCGGAGCTATGTCTACCACCTTCTGTAACCTGTGTACAAACAGGCTAAGCTGAGTTACTGTGAAAGAACTGTGTTTTGCCCATTGGATGGAAACAAAGCCCAGTCCTGCAATACAAGGTAGTATAAAAGGCAGTACAGGAAATGGGGAAGGACTTGGATTTTGCTACTGCATTGTGCTGCTTCTCCAAACCACAAACAGGTATTACAGATCCGTGACCCTCAGGGCCCATTCATGTCTATCACCCCAACATTCTATCATAGTTATTCTGTACCATCCACCAGAGAAAAATTACGATCTATAAAAGCTCCCCTAACTTCATCCATTGAGAACTGGATATGATTTTCACTGCATCTTTCTCCTCCTATATATCGAAAGTAAAGACCGGTTGCGTGCTGGCATCGAGCACATGTGACGATCCTATTAAATGTACAGCTATTGATCCACTGCACAGAGCAGTGTAAAGGTGCATCGCCTATACTGTAGGAGGATGACTGTAGCCCACAAACTACACAATAAGTCAATGACACCATCCCTGTGACCACGTGTCGTTGTTTGAAACATTGTTTTTCTATGCGGTAACTCTCATGGTACACTGCCATACATTTTGTTTCTTCTGCCACGACTTCGAGGTCTGCATCAGGTTCTAAGCTGACGTTAACATGTTCTGATGCATTACCTCTCACAGAAAACTAGATGACGCATAGTGGAAATCATGTTGTTACTGCGTCTACCACAATACACCACACACACTGGATGATATTAAATAAAAGACACTTACAACATAAGGAAACTGTAACAGTTTGGCGGCGTTGTGGAGAGTTTCCAAATTTCTGTCTGTAGGTGACTGTCGACCTCTACATTTAAACTCATATTTCACAGTGACAGAATAGCTGGTGGCTCTGTGTTCCATTTCAACTGATTCCTCATATTGAGTCATGTATGCGATCACTGTTCCAATGCCAGCAATCCCCAGAAGATATTGCCCCTCCACCAAAACTCTTTCTCCAAATCAAACAAATGATGTCAGCCAATCATTATGTGGTAGCCAACAGTGTACCAGTGGACAGATGGGATGGAAAAGACACTGTCTGTGTGCTGTAATAATAAACATCACAGTTGATAGTGCAAGCAATTTTAGCAATTTTACAATAATTTCAACACCAACCAATGATGCAACAGCATGTTTCCCAATTTCAGTATCATAGCTAAACCGTCCATTGTCTATTTTGCGAATATCATTGCAAATGTAGATATATATGACCATGCAGTACGTCCATCCATTGTTAACTCTCGAACATATACATTATCAAAGTATACTAGACAGTGCTCTACTTATTTCTAGCACCTCGAGCATCGGCTTCATTTATGATCTATCTCTATGCGGATGGGAGTCACAGAGAATTATCGCAGTCTTAGGATGAAATTAGAGACTGAAAGATCCCCTGACTCTGTCTTTGACCAGCCTGCCCTGCAGCACCATTACCGGTTTAATCTGCATCTGAGCAAAAGTAGAACACCACATTCCGTGTCTCATGAATGAATAGAGCTAGCTGACTCCTCATCTCTCTAACTAGACAAGATTACTTCAGATGCGCTCATGTTGAGATTAGTACCCCTTATCAGAAGGTTAATAAGAACAAGAATGGGTGATTTTTATGCATGATGGAGATCCAAGCGGTGGATTTTAAAGCATTTCACGTAAATAAACTTCGAGATCAATTTTAAAGTATTGTTATAGTGTTTGGGATCAGTACCGGGAGGGTATTGGTAAGAGAGAACATAAACTCATGCACTCCTAAGGCTACATGGTTCTGCAGTTAAAACAGGCTATAATGTTATGTTGCTTGTGTTTCTGACCTATCAGTCATGTGGAATGCAGCGCTGTCAGTATTCCAATGTAAAAAATTTATTTCCAGCGAATGACATACATCCTTCTGGCAGGTTTCTCTATGGTAAACTATGGTAACAAACTGTAAAACGAGAAAAATGCTTCCTTAAAAAAGTGGCTCTGTGCGATACATGCACAATATCACTTTTCAGAGATGTGTATCGCCCACTG
This sequence comes from Schistocerca nitens, assembly GCF_023898315.1. Taxonomy (NCBI): domain Eukaryota; kingdom Metazoa; phylum Arthropoda; class Insecta; order Orthoptera; family Acrididae; genus Schistocerca; species Schistocerca nitens. The sequence continues at coordinate 704,973,900 of NC_064617.1, read as the reverse complement.
TTCACATCCAACCATGGTTCAGATATTATACTATGCCCACATCAGTCCTATATAAAATGATCGTTAGCAACAGAGAATACCTCTTACAAGGAAACAGATAAACGCATAGCACCAGCATCCGACATGTGAAATTAAAAGTCATGCCGCCACTAACTCTGTAAACAGCACATTTGCCAAGCAAATGTGTACACAGGGATTGCAGAGTGTCACAAACACCTATCGCTAACTTAGAATCAATTATGAAACTGAAGTATCGATTTTACTCCCAAGATTAGACAGGGGAATGGAGTACATCAAATTAATCTTCATTCGTTTAGAGGAGTGTGTCACATTTCATCGCATGTGAGATGGAAATCCTCTGATGACCGAGAAGTTTACTGTTAACGATCACTAGTAGACACTGCTCTAAGACCCACACACCACAAGCGGTTGTATATGAGTCAAACGCAGGCTAGGTCACACAATTGATGCATGCTTACAGAACATCAGGAAAAAATGGTCGAATGACCTGCAGCAACTTCCCCCCCTCTCTCTCTCTCTCCCTAGAATGCATCATCAAAAAAAAAAAAAAAAAAAAAAAAAAGGTTCAAATGGCTCTGAGCACTATGGGACTCAACTGCTGTGGTCATAAGTCCCCTAGAACTTAGAACTACTAAAACCTAACTAACCTAAGGACATCACACACATCCATGCCCGAGGCAGGATTCGAACCTGCGACCGTAGCGGTCGCACGGTTCCGGACTGCGCACCTAGAACCGCGAGACCACCGTGGCCGGCAGAATGCATCATCAGCATACCATTAAATCGTACCTCATTACAACTCCATCTCAACCGACAAATCCATCAGCTTTATGTCATCCCTTAATGCAGATTCAAGTAAGTCTAGGGGCAGACGGTTCTCTGCCTTCTTGAAAAGCGTCAAATACAGACGTCAACTCGTATGTATCACTGTTACCTCAATATACAAGCAGTAGAATGCTGTGTCGAAAGAAAAAAGTGACTGTTTCCGTGGTTTCCTTCGCTTCATGTCGATGTATTCTCGGATTCCTCTTTTTGTCATGTACTTGTACGCATGTACAAATGGTTCTGCACCAAGCAGAAGACACACAAGTACATTCACAATTTCCCTGCATTTTGGTGTATATCCCATCAATATAAAAGTATTTACTGCGATTCTATCGATTTTCTTACATCAGTTACATTCATGTGAACATGACAGAACCGCTAGTTCCGTGTTCTAAAATTGCTTGTAAATGTAGTACAGCTGCCAACACCTAGCGCAAATGCACTGATCAGGAGTTGGAATATAGCACTTTACTCGATTGTATCCTGTCGCCTCCACCCCATGATTACACATTTGTAGAGAGTCTGCTCTGTTTTCTGTATATCTGTGTATGTGCATGTGTTGCAGATGGCTTCCACGACCTGAGTTAGCATTCAAGCGTGGATCCACTGCGCATTATATCCAATGTTGGGACATGGATCCACAATATGCTATGTCCAGGATAGGGTTTGAAGGTAGATCAGCCACACACAATGTATGGTGTGATGTTGGGATGCTGACCCAGGAGGGAGTTCACCAGTAGGGAGAGGTTAATTATTTGATCAATATAACTGAATAGTCAATCAAATCTATAAGAGTGAGAGGGACTATTCGAATAACTGAGACCTGAAAGTGTACCAGTAGCAGCGAGGGGGCGAGGTTTCCTGAGGGGTGGGTGAAGTGGGTGGGGGAACAATAGGTTAAGTGCCTGTCCATCAAAAGGTAGGATCCTTTTAGCAGAAAAATAGGCTAAGGACCTGTCAGTCAAAGGAGAACAACAGGTTAATAACTTGTCAATCAAAGGAGAGCAATAGGTTTACCCCTGAGTGCATACCTGCGCCTAATGTAGGCAACCCATTCTACCGAAATGTGCCACAAACGGCTTTGCTCCACTACTGGCATAGTGCATGTCAGGAACCGAATTCAGCTATAAATAGCAACATAAGACCAACCATTGTTCACTACCTGGTTGGAGTCTGGCCAGCACATACATGTAGTAGCAAAATTCACAGCACCTGAAGAAGATGGGTGGGTTGGTTGCCACAATATTGTGCAGAGAATTGTTTCGATCTCTCTATCATCCACAGAGTTTGTTGGCGTACAAACCTTTACTACTGAGGTGGGTATTGGCTTCGTGTGTGTCTTGACTGCAATATTGCATTCACTATGCTGATCAAAATAGCTTTCATACCTTTCTATTTTTATTGGTTATTAGACACACTCCTGCATAACACTTTCTCGGTTTTGTGTTTATAGCTCTGTAGAAACGTGACCACAATTCCTGTTTATCAAGACTTCCAAGTTGACTCATTTTAGATATATCTAAGATCAGCGTTTCCATTTAATTTTTAAATTACTCTGCATATGTATCCCAATAAGGGATCTTACATTCTAAACTCCAGTACATTGATTACCAGTTTGTTTTTCCTGGTGACATCATCCTCCAGAGTAGCCGCCGACAGGGGATTCAAATGGGGCACTATTTTATGTGAGGTTCAAATGGCTCTAACCACTATGGGACTCAATATCTGAGGTCTTAAGTTCCCTAGACTTACATCTATTTACACCTAACCAACCTAAGGACATCACACACATCCATCCCTGAGGCAGGATTCGAACCTGCGACGGTAGCAGCTGTGTGGTTTCGGACAGAAGCTCCTACAACTGCTCGGCCTTAGCGGCTGGCGACTATTTTATCCACAGAATTATTTACTCAGGATGATGCTATCATCCTTTAATCACACATTTGAGGTCCATTTTGTTGTGCACAGCTAAGTACAAATTGGTAAGTGGAGGTGTACAACACAGGTGTGCAGCAGATCTCTTAGGAAGGCTGTACAGGAGTAGAGATGATTAGCGAACGAGGTAACACAACAAACAGAAGATTTAGATAACTTGTATTTCTGCAAATGCACGAAGACTCATTAGAAATGATGCAACAAGAAACAGAGTCTACCTATCACAATGCCCACAAGGGAAAGTGTCTCTCTGTTACAACATGAACAATGAAGACAGAGCTGTGACCAGGTGACGTCATGTAACATCATAGCTTATACACTACATACCTTTTGTTGATTCATTTTTCTTTCTGTTTTGTTCAACAGTCCATTGTTGAGCTTCTGTAAATGTTGTTTGATTGAATCGCTAACACAAAACTGTATACTCCTTTCTTTGTAAAAGCTTTGATGTCATGGCTTGATTCTATAGAATGTAGCGTATCTGCCATTTAAACTCTTTGTCTCATTTGGAGAGAACAACACTTACTGTATATAATTGTAATTGATTGGCGATTCCATGGAGTGTTCTGTGCACCACGACCAAATAGTGGATAGAACTGGAAGGAGAATCAGCATTGGTCGTATTTTTTTGTTTTGTTTTACTATCTGCAAAATCGATGAGTTTATGTGATTGCTGTAAGCTTGTTGATACCGGTGCCTACAAGTTTTAATTGTATATTACAGCACTGAGGATGTTCACTAAGTGACCGAAAATCGATTTTGCAGATAATAAAACAAAAAAATACGACCAATGCTGATTCTCCTTCCAATTCTATAGTTGTAATTTCAGTGTGAATAATTTTTGTAGAAATATCAATATATGCAAATGGTCTATTTTATTTAATATGTTTGGTTGCTATTATGTGAACTACTGACCTTCACTTAGGATTCTCAGTTATTTTGTATGTAAAAGGTGGTGTGGTTCCCCTCGGGAACTGTGTAGGGCGCGCAAAATGTAGTGGGCATCGATAGAAAAGTGGAACCAAGAGTCAGTCGGGGACGAGCTACCAAACTATCAACTGCTCATGTAAAAGTTGTGGGTTGTGCTGGTTCTGAGAGAGGCTTTTCCTGACGCTTTCGAATGCCTTGGATGGATGGATAAAGAGCTGGAACTATTCTGGAATTGGTATCTATCATCGTCACCAAGGAATGACAGAGTCCAGCAATTCCACCTGCAAATCGACCTACCAACATGCACTCGCCACCAAATTGCACAATCACTGTAATGGAACAGAAGAACTATAGTATTGTACAGTGAAGGATCAGCTCATTGGTTGTTTTAGTGTACTCAAATATAAGGTAATTTATAACTGAATTTATATACTTACCTTGATTTTTTCCTCATCACAACACCTCTCATGTTCCTCTCCATTTGAACTATGACTACCGAGTGTCCTTGTTGTGGAAAAAATAAAAGCCTCTCAGCCAAACAGATAATTAAATCATGTTGTTTGATATTTGATAAGAAGGGAGTATTCAGATTTACTGTGGATTTGGTAAAATTGTGGGAGGTAGTACATGTACCTTTGTGAAAGCCTCCCAGCGATTGAAACAGTCCAATTTAAAGTTTTGTGGACTTTCAAAGTTATTTATTTAATCATTGACCTGAAATTAGAAGACTGTAGAAATAAAGACAATTTGCTGTTACTTTTAAAAATTAATAGTTCTTAAAACTGAGGCTTATAAATTTTTGCTTAGATAATGAGGATAGTGCTGCCTGTTGTAAATTTTAAAAGGCGAGTCAGTTTTTTTACAAATTTGTTAATATTGTGTGTCACTGCAGTAAAAGTCGTGAACGGCATTTGTGGGAAGTTATATACTCATGTTTGCTAAGTGCCTGTCTCTCTTGTGTATTGGAAGTGCATATTAATGGTGTAACAGGAACCACATTTCGTCTATTGTGCTCCTGCTAGATAACGATTAATAGAAAGACCACTATCTACGAAAATAGTAACTTCCATTATTCAAAAGACAGTGAGAAGTAAGTTGTTAGTAAACTCCATTTAGTTTTCATTCTAAGTAGGAAGGTGTTTAGTAGTGAGAGACTTAATCTGTGCACAATACCTAATTTTACTCTGAACCACATCCATATTTCATGTTAGATAGGAATTTGTTTGAAAAGTAATATTAAACCAATGTCCAATTTACAATTCTACAGTGAATACTAATAGTAACGTTATTGAAACCATTCAGTTTGACTAAGTCCTCAAGGTAATAGTATGTTTTCTTATCTGTTATATTCATGCAAATAGTTTGTTCTACTCTGCCAGCTCCCACCTTATCGTGAACATACTGTATGCAGGTGTCAGAGTTCATTGAACTCTCGTGTGACAAAGTATAGGCTGTGTTTGCCCATTGAAGTTACTTATTTTCAGCTTCTCGAACAAGAATGTAACTCATTCTTATGCCTAATTAGGTTGGCGACCATTTACATTATTATTTGTGCGCTGTGGATAGGTAAATTATTGTTTAGTTTGGATAATGAATAAAATGTTTAATATGCTGTCTGTTCTTTTCGGCAAATCCGAAAGAAGCGATACCATTTTGATCCAGCCGCCACTATGAATGAAGACACAAACGGATTACATACATTGGCTATGAGTGGGAATTGTCTGAAAGAACATACATGGCGAGGACTGCCAATTGTCTCTTCCATTTGGATGAACACCAACTTCGAACTCTTATGGTAATCGGCGAAATACCACGAATAATGATAATGGGCAAGGAACACTACATTAGTAGCGTGTGGATAAGTTGAGTAAATAGGTCTGTTGGGAGGGGTGCTAGGGCAGTCAGTGCAGCTGCACTGACAACACGTCTGGAAGGGTTAGTGGGCAAAGAATCTACCTAGTAAAGAGGAGATCTTTGAAACCCGGCCCGCCACAAAGTTTCTACCATTCCCATTGTTTCAAATCAGTTCTCAGTGGTAGCCAATGTTTTACATACCACTGTGTCTTAAAAAGTCTAAGCTAGGCAGTCTTGGCCGTAGTTCACATCTGTATGACATTTTTCAGACTGGCGGCCTTGACGTTTGAACAGATAGTTGTCGTCTGCTATAAAGAAGCCGGTTTCCCAGGAGATCAGTGTACAGACGAATGGCCAGGTGGATTCGCAGCGCTGCGGCGCCGTGTTGCCGCTGCGCAGTCAGCGGCGGACGGATGGTGGCTCTCCGCCGCTGCTACCCCGGACGGAAGCGCGGTCCCCTGGATGCAGGCCACCCGCGGCGCCGGGCGTGCTCAACAGGTGCTGGCAGGCGGGCAGGCGGGCAGGCGGGCAGGCGGCGAGGCAGCTGGGCTCGCGAGGCGCTCAGCGCCGGGCCCGGCCGCCGATCGATGGCTCGAGCGGCGGCCGCCGCCGCTGGTCCAGCCCAGCGCCGGCCCGGGATCATCGCCCCACCAGCAGCGGCTACTCAAGAGGACCCCAGCAACGAGCCAATTCACACTGCGCTCGAGCTATTAGTGATGCCGTAGTTTCAAGCAGGAGGGTGCCATTCTGTGCCTCAAAGATTTGCAATCCTGTAGAACCGTTACTATTTTCCTTGATAACGTTACGAATTTTCAGGGGTGATAGGAAAGGCTACATGTATCAGTTTCAGGTAAGGAAACCCGATCCCGAAACGACTGATTTGAAACTCTATAGCGAAAATCGTTCTGATATCTCTGACAGTGGAATACATGTACCAACACTGTTGTTGACAAACTGCCTATTGGCTTGTGTCTCGGGTTCTTCGGCCGACGTTCGCCTAATGATTTTTCTGACGTTTCGCCAGCACGAGTGGCTGGCATTGTCAAAGGCTCACCCTCCATTTCCGGTGGAGAACTGGAGCCGAGCTCGTAGCCGCAGACTATATGTACCTGTCGCGCCAGCGTTCGAGGGCTTCACGCGGTCATTTCCGGTGCGGTTCTCCTCTTGCTACCAGCGACGGTCGTTCGCTGCAGAACGGGAAGCCAGGATCCGTTTACCTTAAGGCTTTCCTCCTTCAGGTTTAAACTGTTCGTGTGTTTTTGTATTTCTAGAGCTTCTCTGAAAAAACGCGTGTGATAGTGCTTTTCTACAGCCAGAACTTCCGTGTCGGCGAAGTTTATTACGTGGTCGGTCTCATTCAGTGCGTGCTCTGCCACGGCCGATTTCTCCACTTGCCCCAACCTGCAATGTCGCTTATACTCTTTGATCGTGGCAGAGCACGCACTGAATGAGACCGACCACGTAATAAACTTCGCCGTTACGGAAGTTCTGGCTGTAGAAAAGCACTATCACACGCGTTGTTCAGAGAAGCTGTAGAAATACAAAAACACGCGAACAGTTTAACAAGAAAGAGGAAAGCCTTAAGGTAAACGGATCCTGGCTTCCCGTACTGCAGCGAACGACCGTCGCAGGTAGCAAGAGGAGAACCGCACCGGAAATGACCGCGGAGAAGCCCTCGGACGTTGGCACGCCAGGTATATAGTCTGCGGCTGCGAGCTCGGCTCCAGTTCGCCACCGGCAATGGAGGGTGAAGCTTTGACAATGCCAGCCACTCGTGCTGGCGAAACGTCAGAAAAATCATTTGATGATTGTCGGCCGAAGAACCCGAGACAGAAGCCAATAGGCAGTTTGTCAACAAATGGCCACGACAGCCATAACAATTTTGTTACACTATTGTTGTAGAGGCTGTAGGGTAGGCAACGTCCTACTACGCCGTCCCCATGTTCTGGACGGTATAAGTGCGCCGCTTGGATTTTTCAACAGCGCCAGCGAGCTAGAAATACATCCTGAGTTGCCGACCTCTCACTGCTACGAACGAGGAACGAGCTACTTCTACATCTCGGTGAATAAAGAAGTTTCGAGCATTTATCACACAAAAATGTAACCGATTGCGTGCAATCATTTGCAGAAAACCTAGTTTCGATATAATGAACCGTTTATGAGATATAGCGATACTTATGACTACATGACTCGTGATCCACACGGATTTGAAAGGGCGCGTCTTTCACGACTGTCCTCCGGATATAAAACCCAGTAACTCTAGAACGAAATGAGATAGCCTTCCACTCTCAACGTCAAACGAAATTTCGATAACTTATCTGTGACTCATTCGCTACAATTACGAGCTAAACTCAGCCATATGTGAAGTACATGAAATGCGTTTAAAATTTCGCTCAATATTTTACTTAATCTCATCCATCACGTTAACTATGTTAATAATGAAAAGGAATTCACTCCTTTACCAAGTGAAGATATCACACTGTGAGATGTGGAAAAACCAAATTTTCTCGCCCACTAGTTATGCAAAAAGCGGATGATAAGTATTTCGTAGTAGCCGGCAAGTCCGCATGGACGGAACTGGCTGCGTAGCGCAAGACCGTCCATCGGATGTAAAACCGAATAACTCGAGATCGAAATGAGATTTCGCTCTGCTCTGAATTTTAAATAAAATTTCAATGAATTACCTACATTTCATTTGCTGCAATATATGAATTAAATTAACAACACGGAAAGTTTACACAACGGATTTTTACCTCTGCGAAACCTTTACAACAGAGTGCATTGTTGCACTAAAGCGGGTACACCGCAACAAGTATGACAAATAACGAAAAGGAGTTCATTTCTTTACCGAGTGAAGATGTGCAAAAAACCATGTTTTTCATCTAATAGTTTTCGCAAAATCGGTTGATTAATATTTCGTATCAGCCTGAACTCCGTCTCTCAGTACGGGCGCTATCATTTGGTGAGAAATACAGCAATAACACATTACGCCTTAGCACGAAATGCAAAGAGCGCGATGGTAGCAGCGAACTGGTTAAGAGCACTGCTGTGAAACACACAGCTTCTACCGAACAAGCGCCCATAGATGTTAAAGTATACATTTCGCAGCCCATATTCACTGGACATTAGTCTCTTGCTGTAATTGATACTGCCTCCTCCAAATACACGAAAACGAAAGAGCTTGCAGTAAAGGAGATGGCCGGCCGCTGTGGTCGACTGGTTCTAGGCGCTTCAGTCCGTAAGCACGCGGCTGCTACGGTCACAGATTCGAATCCTGCCTCGGGCATGGATGTGTGTGATGTCCTTAGGTTAGTTCGGTTTAAGTAGTTCTAAGTTCTAGCCGACTGATGACCTCAGAAGTTAAGTCGCATAGTGCTAAAAACCATTTGAACCATTTTGAACCACAACTGACGCTTGCAGCTGTGCAGTCCTAAAGCAGCGCCGCGGAACGTCATCAAGAAGGCGCTGAACCGCACACCAACGGAAAGGGCAGGTAGCGCCACAACTGCAGCAGAAAGGCAGAGTTCAGCGCCCTCTGTCAACGAAGGTTTAACCAGCCGCCCATTGCTGGTCGGGTTCAGCTCGGTCGCCGGCTTGGAGAGCATCAGTACTGAGTTATAGGAAGATGATACTTAGTCTGCGGTCTGAGAGTAGTATTGGTAGAGTAACGGCGTGTAAGAGGCATAAGAAGCCCATCAACCCATCTCATAACGAGAAGTTATGTTTCTTTCCATTTTAGAAATAAAGTGTTTCATCAATTTGAATGGGCATGTACAGATAGTGTAGGATTACTACCACCAGCCATTGCAACGTCTTTCCTCCCTTTATCGAATTGGTCACATACAACAGCACACCCTGCAGAATTATCTAGCATCTGCATTTATATAATAATGTTCATGCTTTTCACGAGGTGTTTCCCCATTTTATTCCCATATTTTGTTTGCAATGAGAAAAAAACAATTACGAGTATTATAATTATCTCTTGGCATTAAACGTCACAAAGCCACTTAATTTTAACCTTTTCATTTAGCAGTTAGTTAATTAAGCCAATTTGTCCCTCTCATACAAAGTAAACAAACCAAAAATTTGAGTGACTTCCAGACACTTGAAGTAAGAAGTAAATATTTGATCAGTGCTAGCAAGAGCACTTAACTTTATGAAAGAATCCCGGATCAACAGCAGTGCAAACGGTATAAGCTAGTTACTCGTATTCCACATGCACTTAGTAAGTCAACAGATAGTTCACAAACATCTTCTCGGTTTACAAGAAACAACAGGCTAAGCCCACTTAACCATACTATATTCATAAGCAATTCAGTGATCATTCGCCGAGCTGATCTTTAAGTAGTGGTTGAGTAAAAGGCCCTCCCTTTAAAGCAAATATTTCTAAGTTCGGTAAAACAACAACAGCACATGGTAGTTCTTTATATATAAACACTGTACTAAATTACAACCAACTGGAGTTAAGACATTTTTTTCACATGCGAAAGAATCTCGAACAGTAAAACGTGGGCAAATTATAATAGCAAATCATTTAGACCGACGGTCTGTTTCATTACATATACTCTCGGCAGTACAATCCGATTACAGGATAGTATGTAATAGCGTAACGTTACTCGTACTTCTATTGTAACTATGCTATGGGAAACACTGATGCTTTGGTGGCTAAAAGGTGGTTTAAACCAACAAATGGTCACCGCTGTTTGTGAACTCCAGTGCCAATCGGCCACTCAGACTCGAGTGCAATACTCTTGTCGGGCTCGCATTCAGCGACCACACCGGCTCCGCACAATCAGAGCGCACAACTCGCCCCTCACTGCACCGGCCGCTCGCTCTCTCCCTCTGCCAGTAGCCGCGTGGCTCGCCACCTCGTGGAGTATCCTCGCACCATCGCGGAGCCAAACTCGAAGGACTCGAGAGCACCCGACACGAAGAGCGCACTTGAAAAGTCTTCAAGTCAAAGACCTTCTGATCGGCGTGTCTGATCGGAAGAGTAGACCACAGAGGACCATCGATAACCAGAGGCGCGCTATTCTGGCCACGAAGCCAGCGCGCCAGGCTCAAACTGATTCTGTCCACATAATTGCGATACGAAAATATTATGCGTGTGGTGTGCGTATTGTAAGACCTTCGGTACACACACCATCAGATTATTTGACTTGTCGCTCTAACAAAGTAGGCGAGTGTCAGCAATATGTCTCGTGGTCTTATCGTGGCGTGTTTATCTTCTGCCGTTAGGTCAGACGATAGAAATGCCACTTGCACGCTTACAGTAGCAGATTGATGGTGACCAACCTTAAACAGAACCGGATTAATTTTCACACACATTTATTAAAATAATAACAAGCATAAACATTACGTAACTTGATTATGGATGCTATTTACAATTGACAATCTGAAGTTCCTTTGGTCTTGGTACGTTAATCTTATTCTCACATATCTCTGATACTTGATAAAGTGTCTATAAATTTATCTTCATGGCTACGTACAGGAATATGATAATCTTCTTAGGTGCAGACTGAAACTTGACTATAGACTGGTGCAGACTAATGCAGACTGGTACAGACTGGTGCAGACAAATGCAGACTGGTACAGACAAATGCAGACTGGTACAGCCTGGTGCAGACAAATGCAGACTGACTAATCGGAGGCCTGTAGACTCGTTATAATACCTCGCGCGTTCAGGTATCACTGCCCGAGTGTGATCCGCAAGGAGAAAAGGTTCTACGTTAGCAGCAATCTCATTGGCTCCGTTACATATTAATACGCGGTTTGGCGGAAGCAGAATTTGGTCCTTCTCTAAGGCAGCGCCATCTCGTAGTGCGGAGACGGACGAGCGCTGCGCCTGCGCTGTTGTGCTTAGCGGGGCCCACTCTAGTGGGAAAGTTGTGTACGCGCTGACTACGCGGAACTATGTACGCAACATTGCGTGTAAATAGCTCCATTTTGAATCAGTGTCTCTAGCGGTTTAGAGCTCAGTAGTTTCACTTGTTGCTGCTGCTGTCGTGTTTTCTGGTTTTTCGGGTTTGCGATGGATGTCGTGAAAGAGCAGCGCTTCTGCATGAAGTTTCTGTTATACTTGGGAGCCGCGCGGAGAGGTCGCGCGGTTAGACGTGCCATGTCATGGATTGCGCGGCCCTACCGCTGGAGGTTCGAGTCGTCCCTTTAGCATGGGTGTGTGTGTTGTTCTTAGCACAGGTTGGTTTAAGTTAGGTAAAGTAGTGTGTAAGTCTAGGGTCCGATGACCTCAGCAGTTTGGTCCCTTAGGAACTCAGACACACCTAGTTGGGAAAGCCATTACAGAAACGTCCCAAACCCTGCAGAAAGCTTTTGGATACAATGCCTTACATCAGACACAGACTTACGACGTTCATAAACGTTTCATAAACAGTCGAACACAGAGTGATTATAATGATGTTGCTGTTGGCCGTCGATTGGCATCGCAACAGGAAATGTTCTGGAAATGAGGGACGACAAACTCCGAAGTTTGTGTTACGATTACTTTAAGACGACGAGAAGCAACATGTTGTGGAAGTCTTCATAGATCTCGACAAATTACCTCACGACGATCCCAACATTGTTTCGAAGGCTATCACTGGTGGCGAAAGTTGAGTTCATCGGTATGAAACTGAAACTAAGAATCTGTCGTAGTAGCATTGTCCTTCTTGCCAAAAGCCACACAACATTGGTGTTCCACTCACCATACTCATCAGGCTTTGCTCGGTGTCACTTCTGCCTTTTCTGCAACGTGTAAAGCAGGTTCAAGAGTAATATCAAAATAGATCCAAACTAAGCAGCAGAGGGTACTAAAAACCCTAACAAAGTTAAACATCCAGGATGCACTTCAAAAATGCAAGAAATGTTGGATCGGTGCTTTGATTCTCAAGGATTACTTTGAAAGTGACGGTACAGAATAACATCTGGGTAAGACGTAGTAATTCTCGTTGATGTATATTGGGAACATCAGCTGCCAAAGTAGGAGTTGTTAAATCAGTCGTTGTATTTATTGGGCATATAACAAACAATAACGCACAATGTTAACATAACTCTGCACTTTTAGAGAGCATCCCTGCATTGTCATATTTCATTCAATCAATAAGAGTCTTTGTATTAACTGATGAAATGCAACTGTGTTACATGGTTTTATTATGAAGTAAGCCGCCTGTGTAAAATATTCCAAAGATAAAGTACCCCTCCCCCTTTCAGTTCTGTTATCGTGTATTGCTGAAGAAAATGTTGTCATTAGAAAGAAAGCCTATAGGAGTTTTAAGGATCGGACCGTTGAATGTTAGTTTCCTTAACCGGGGAGGTAGGATACATAACTTCAAAAGAGAAATGGAATAGGCTGAAGTAAGATATAGTGGACATTATGAAGGCATTATGAGTCAGGTGAGTAAAAGTTTGTCAACACAAAAAATATTTCTGCAAAGCAAGTGTGGAACTAATAATAAGAATAACATAGGAATGCTGCTGGAATACTGTACAGGATGATTCGAACTTACGATACCACTCAGATGGAGGGAATACGTATCTGCTAACCTAGTGTCTAGCATCTGCGACATTCAACTTTAGTAACCTGTGATCAGTCAGAACATCATGACCACCGACCTACTATCGACATAAGACCGTCCAGTCGATAGCAGCGTCGCCTGACAACGAATGACTGCTAGTCAGATACATGCACTGTGCACGTAGTATCAGTGAGAGTGCTGCCCGTGTGTAGAATGTGGAAGACGCTTGATTCATCTAAGTTCGACCGAGGGTAGATTGTGATGATATGGAGACTCAGCACGAGCATTTCGGGAACTGCAATACTTGGAAGTTCGTGGAATGCTGTGCTGAGACCAACATGAAACCACCCAGGACGTCATTGGGTTAGGCGGCCGCCCTTGGTTACGGATGTGTCAGACGTAGTGGGCTGGGCAGGCTGATAAAGCAGGACAGGTGGCGAACTGTGGCGGAACTACCATCAGACTTTAATGCTGGGCAGGGCACAAGTGTGTCTGAACACAGAGAGCAGCCATCACACCTAATGACTGGCCTTGGCAGCCGACGACCAATGCATGTACCAACTTTAACACCGCGACATCGGCAACTACGACAGAAATGGGCACGTGACAATAGCTCTGGACGCTGGTGCAATGACACAGCGCTGCATGGTGTAATGAATCCCGATAACTACCTCATCACGCCGATGGGAGGGCGCGAATCCGTCATCTTCCACGGGAACAGATCCTTGACATCTGTGCTGCTAGTCGGAGGAAAGCTGGCGACCACTCCATTATAGCCTAGGGAACATCCACGTGGGCATCCATGGGTACAGTGGAGTTCGTGCAGGGCACCGTGAGGCTAGGAGTAACGTACACTGGTTGCAAACCACCTACACCCCTTCATGACGATCGTGTTTCTCAACGGCAGTGGCATTTTCCAACAAAATAATGCTCAATGTCACAAGGCATGGATTGTGACAGAGTGGTTCGAGGAACTTAGTTGTATGTGCCAGTTGATCTGCTGGCCACCCAGCTGGCAAAATCTGAAACCGATCGATCACGTCTGGGGTGTGATTGAACGTGGCGTCAGTGCTCGTCGCCCCTCCCCTAGATTTACAGGAATCAGGTGACCTGTGTGTGCAGATGTGGTTCCAGCTTCCTCCAGCGACCTACCAAGGCATTATTGCTTCCATTCCATGACACACCGCCGCTGTTATACAAGCCAAAGGGGGACATACCGGCTATTAGGTGGGTAGTCATAATTTTCTGGCTGATCAGTACATCCACCATGTGAGTGGTAACATAAATTTGCATCACCCTGACAGCAGCGTCATAATTCGATCCTAAGAGGCTAGATGCGACCATTACAGTAGTACAAGTACATCTGCCCACTAACTCAGCAAATGATATAAAAGTGATAAGATAAAAGAAATTATTCAGCATGTCAACGGAGATAGGCATGTAATTGAGTTGGCAGACTCGAATTCGATAGCAGGAAAAGGAAGAGAAGGATACGTTCAAATGGTTCAAATGGCTCTGAGCACTATGGGACTTAACGTCTGAGGTCATCAGTCCCCTAGAACCTAGAACTACTTAAACCTACTAACCTAAGGACATCACACACATCCATGCCCGAGGAAGGATTCGAACCTGCGACCGTAGTGTTCGCGTGGTTCCAGACTGAAGCGCCTAGAACCGCTCGGCCACTCCGGCCGGCGAAGGATAAGTATTTGAAGGACGTAGACTGAGGTTAAGAAACGATAGATAAAGACGTCTGGTAGAATTTTGCGGAGGACAATTTAACTATCCCAACACTAAGTTTAACAGTCATGAGATATGATGGTGTAAGTAGGAGAGACCTAAAGATACCAGAATGTTTAAGATAGATTATGTAATGGTAAGACAGGTATTTCGAATCCAAATTTTAAACTGCAGAAGATTTGCAGGAGCTGGCTTGTATTATAGCCATAATAGATTGCTTGTGAATTTGAACTAAAACAGAATGAATTGCAGAAAAGTAGAAAATCAAGGAGATAGGATCGGAATTAATTGAAATAATGGTAGGCTGCTGACAGTTTCAAAGGAACCATTAGCCATTGATTGACCCAAACAGGGACATTGAGTACAATACCCACTGAAGTATAAATAAGACGAATTAGTGGAGGCAGTAGAAGATGAAATAGGCCAAAATGCAAAGCCCAGTAGATATCCCTTCATAGCACACGACATACTAAATTTAACAGAACATAGAATAAAATATGAAAATGTCTGAAACGAAAGAAATAGAAGGGAATACAAACGTCAGATGAATATTTTATGGCTGTAAAGAGAATTTTTTCTGCTTGGGAGGTTTGTCGTGTGTGTGTGTGTGTGTGTGTGTGTGTGTGTGTGTGAATACGTTGTTCTCGTCTTAATATCAAACACATTTTTGTACACATAAATGATGCAAAGAAAGACGGATATGCAAAATGTACTGACATAACAGACGCAGAATACTTATAGAAGAATGGGAGAAAGAGTTCTCGTGTAAGATCAGTTCAAGTTCTAAAGAAATGTAGGAACACGTGAGTGCATGATGTATCTTAGAAGACAGACAGGAGATTTTAGCATTTGTACATGTAGAGAACTCTTTTAACAGTGTTAACTGGAATACACTCTTTGAAATTCTGAAAGTGGCAGAGGTATAACACATGTAGCTTGTATAGAAACCACGCCTGAATTATAATAGTCGAATGATGTGAAAGGGAAACAACGTTGAGAAGAAAGTGCGGAAAGGGTTGTAGCATATCCTCCATGTCGTCCAGTATGGACACTGAGCAAGCTGAGAAGGAAAGCAAGGAGAAATTTCGAAAGAGACTTAGAGTTCAGAGGATAAAAATATAATCCTCTTCGTTTGACAGTGAGGTAAGTCCGTCAGAAACGCAGAGAATTTGAAGATCAGTTGAACAGAATAGATAGCATCTTAAATGAGGTTATAAGGTCAATATCAATAAAACAGGTATAACGGAATGTAGGTTTATTAAATCTGGCGATGCTGATGGAATTTAATTACGTGATGAGACTGTGAAATTAGCAGCCAATATTTTCCTTTAGACAGCAAAATAACTACCGACAGCAGCATAAAAAATGATTTTAATCGCAAACTCCAAATAGAACAAAAAATTTGGAAGAGAAATGTGGGCGACAAAAAAAAAAAAAAAAAAGCAGTCAGCAAGATTATTGAAACGTCACTTTCTTCTCTTCTCGATGTTATGTAAATGCCAGTGTGAGGACCATTACCCACGACAAGTTCTGCTCATTTCTGTTGAAGCACGTAGACCATCTCCACAATGGAGACAGTACTTGAGGGCTTCAGGTTTTTCACTGACTGATCATCTCCCACATTAATACTGTCAACTGATGAGCTAGAATTTACAAGGACAGCAGCACACATACTAACCATTTACACCAGGACAACTCTTCTAGTATAACTGTTAATATGTTACGTTGGTAAGTACAGTTGTTTTGGAGGATGTAGTGTCAAGGCATATTCTCTCGCACTTTCTATAACTTATGGAAAATACTTAACTTGAACATCTAGTGAGTATTACGTTGGTGACACTCATACCTGTTGAGCGATAGGGACCCTCCTTCTTCTACAGTATGTCCGAAGCGCATTTTTTCTGCTTGGTAGATTTGCCGTGGGTGTATGTAACCACGATGCGATCTTACGCATTTTTGTATACATTCATGTTGCAAAGAAAGATGGATATGCGAGATATACTAAAATAAAAGACGTAGATCTACATCTACATCTACATACATACTCCGCAATCCACCATACGGTGTGTGGCGTAGGGTACCTCGTACCACAACTAGCATCTTCTCTCCCTGTTCCACTCCCAAACAGAACGAGCGAATAATGACTGCCTATATGCCTCTGTGCGAGCCCTAATCTCTCTTATCCTATCTTTGTGGTCTTTCCGCGAAATGTAAGTTGGCGGCAGTAAAATTGTACTGCAGTCAGTCTCAAATGCTGGTTCTCTAAATTTCCTCAGTAGCGATTCACGAAAAGAACGCCTCCTTTCCTTCAGAGACTCCCACCCGAGTTCCTGAAGCATTTCCGTAACACTCGCGTGATGATCGAACCTACCAGCAACAAATCTATAGCCCGCCTCTGAATTGCCTCTATGTCCTCCCACAATCCGACCTGATAGGGATCCCAAACGCTCCAGCAGTACTCAAGAATAGGTCGTATTAGCGTTTTATAAGCGGTCTCCTTTACAGATAATCTGGTATCCGATATGTTGTAATACAGCTAAGGTAGTTCGTTCTCTTTAGAGAAGAAAACCCAGTGAAATTAAACATGAAATGTTGGAAACGTATTGGATACTCTTACAGACTCACAGTGAACTGATGTAATTTTATCATGAACGGTTTTAAATGTGGTACGAACTGTTGTAAACAGCTAAAATACAAAAATAGCTTCCAAATAAAAGCAAATATAGAAATAGCTTCTTTTATATACTAGTCGTTTATTTGTAATAACTTTTACGGGTAATTTCGACTTTTCAAAATACATGTATCTGTATGAACTCTCTTCTACAAATGCCCATTTACACCAACTTCCTGAATATTGAGAATTTTTCCTTGGACAACCTGTATATGAGTGGTATACTTACCACGTTCCCTATTTACTGATAGATTTCCAGAATACGACTAGGATGAAACGTCAAAAAATTGCAAGAAATCCTCAAAACTCAAAAAGGCATTGCTATGTTCATATTTGCATGAAACATACCAGCGGTCTAACCTGAGTCAAATTAGTAGTCTTTGTATATTTAAGGGTGATGCCATAATATTTCAGTTGTCAATGACATAATTCTAGACATTGACGAAGAAATAATGAATGATGGAATTTACCTGGAGCTACTTGCTACGAACTAGAGTTTCGAAGCTATGAAAAATTTACGTCTGAAAAGTTGAAGAAGTTTCATGTTGCAGAAATTGAACTTAGACGGAAATAATGCCACCAGACTCCAAAACTTGCACAACTAGCACTCCTGGAAGAAAGGAGCGTGGAGGAAGTTTCCAAAATGAATCTCATTGAGGTAAGAGTGCTCCTGCTGGCAGACAATATCTCATCCAAGCTCGTAACTCCAGGTATAGGTCGAGTATGTCTAGCACGCAGACACGGTCATCACTGGCAACCAGACTGTACCGGATTTCATCAGTAAACCAACAGACCTCCACCCTGCCCTCCAATTAGCTCTCGCTTGGCACCACTAAAGTTACAAAGGGCGGTGGTTTCGGATCACTGCAATTCACGCTACAGGGCGTCTGGCTAGGAAGTTCCTTAAAGGAACCGATTTGTAACAGTCCGTTGTGTCACTGCGTTGTCAACTGCTGCTCAAATAGCAGCTGCAGTTGCAGAACGCCGTCGGTAATGTGACGTGGCAGTCTGGAGACGATGTTGTTGCGAGCGTTCATTCTCGTAACCACCGCTGCAAGCAATCATGTAAAATGGCTACATTCCTGCAAGTCATTATGCAATATTGCAGAAAGAACATCCAAATTCCCGTAACCCTATTACATGACCTCGCTCAACATCAGTGGGATACTGATAATGGCTTCTATGTCTCCTTAAATACATTCTTGACTGACATCAACTCACCACGTCCAATATCAAAGGTAATCGACGCTCACGACTGTTATAGCTCGTATTTAAAGCAAACCTGATTTACATCCACGTAATGTCGTTACTAACTCCACTCTGGTGCGATAACTGGAACGAAATTGGAATTGACTTCATGTTTCAAATATGTAGAAACACGACTACAACTTTCTTTATGTCGAATAACTCGTTCTTGGTGTTACGACTTTTTTCCGTCACTGTAAATTTCTTGGCCAAAAATTGCTAGACTTTGAGAAATTTTTATTGCTATAGCATCCTCTCAGTAGATTACTGGGCAATGATTGTGTTAATATCTATGTAAATTGTTATATGCAATAAAATTATTGTCACACTAATGTACTAGTATAACATGATCAGAAATTTTCCCATTTCGTATCTTCTTTTAAAAAAATTTTCTTACCAAGCCGTTAATGGCGATATAATGCTGATTGAAGAACCATTGTATACAGAAACCTGTGGTGGATGGTGTTACAATATTGACAGAATTTGTACACTTCGTAACACCACGCCTCCAACCGAGGAAGTACTTAGCCGTAGCTTATGTTCAGTTATCAGTCTTACCACTAATCGCGAAGTAATATATGTGTTCATATTCTATTCTACGTCAGTACTCATTACATTCTACTTAACTCTTAACCAATCCTAACCGACAAAATAGTTACTCAAAATTGTTTTATTGTGAAATTAAAATGACCAATATCTCAACAAGTATACGTTTCTGGTCACGGGTTTCCAGCACCTTTTTTCTTGTTTTGAACCATACTATCTCCTGTAAGAATACAGGGCACTTGGTTTTAAACATTCTGTATAGTAACGATTGAAATCTCGAAGGAAGTCGTGCTGCATTTAATATTGACAAAGCGCAGTTCTTAAGCAAGAATGATATTTCTTACAGATGCCACAAATTAATGAGGTTATAGAGACTTCCATAGAATATATTTTTTTTTAAAGAATTGATAAATAGTTTTCCGCAAGGAGAATCTTCCTTAATTTGGAAAAAGCAACCACAGTATATCCAATACACATTAAGTAGGATATCACTAAAACTAACATCATGTGAAGGCATGAATGGGACAGAATACTCTACATATTTGGCGGTACAATAAAGAACACACTGTTGGAATTCTGATGGGGATAAAATCATTTTGACTGCACTGGAGCGAACGTTGCGAATAATATGGGATGCTCATACACAGTCATCTTGTCGAAACCTCTTTAAAGAGTTTGGTACAACTACAATAATTTCATTACTCCTTATTAAGGTTGACAGTGGCTCAAGAAGGTGTCATTACGACATTTTGATATATCATTATGATATTACAATTGAAGCCAATCACAAGTCGCAAAGTAAAACTTCAAATTAACGATGAAATCTTTGCTTCTGGACAGATCGTACTATTTCACAGCTATAATTACTTAGGTTCTGGTAGTGTGTGTAGCACCGTCGATAAAGTTTGTCTTATTTGTTGCTAAATCCGTCTTTAGTAAGTAATATTAGGGGTAAGAAAGCCTGTAACGTACTTTTGACAAAACTTAGTTACGTCATCGTTTGGTAACAGTTCTCATTGACAAGTACCTCATTTGAGCCACTACGTATGTTAATGTAATTAATTATCATTCTGATCTGCCTGCACTATAGGAGATTTACTTCAGCATGTTTTTCTCCTTCTTTGGTGCCTGACTAACCATTTAGTGAATTCATACAATGCCATAATGCACTGATGGTTCCACAACATGTTTGTAATTGATATGGGAGTGCTAAAGTAAGTACATACCTAAAAATGATGATTCTGTGGCGTTGGCTGATGTGACGGCATTGTTTCCCGTGTGAGTCTGTGAACAATCTGTAACAGAAGAAACGTGATGTCTGTTATGACCTCGTCGACATATTGTGCATATAGTGGAAACATCATCTCCGCGAAAATCCTGAAGCACACTATTAGTGATTTCTGTTACTGCACTATAAGTTACTGATTTCCACTTACAATAATAATGAAGTAGAAAATATAATTATTGTATTTATAGACATTTACAACAGTAATATAGAACTCTATGTATTTTTTTTTCTTTAGAAATCGCACCACTTATAAAAAAAAAAAAAGACGGGAAGTTGGATGACGATAGCAAACTATCTTGTCTTGGTTCAGAATGTGGAAGAACGTTACGATCTCGTTTAAGAATAAATCCTGTCTTCCGCCGAAGCTATTGTGGGAAAACATGAAAAACATACACGCTACGTGAGAATCGTACGATTGCATGAGACTGAGCTGTTGGTGTGATATCTTGCTCGGATCGTTTGCCTCTTTTGACATTATTGTTTATATGTTACACGCATGGGATGTTTTAGTGAATCTAATATCAACTTGCCACAAGATGTTAATGATCCTTCAGGCTGCTGAAGAAAGTTACAGTAATGTGTGAAATGGCATGTTTGTAACATTCAAACAATTCTAATAAACTATGGAAGAAATTTGGAAGCCACTTGTTTTAAAAGTATATATGTGGTAGACTATAATCAGTTGTGGCGTTATTTGACATACTTCACAACTCTCAGCTGCTGTTAAACATTAGCGTAGGGATAACTAAAATTAGAAACAAGAGACTCTTTGAACATGATTTTAGAGAAAACAGTGGAATATTATGCGTGTTCATCAGAATGAATTGAAAAACTACTGAAGTATTAAAGAGAATAAGCGAAGTAAGATATTAATTAAAAACCATTTGCTGAAAAGGCATATAGATTGCAGGAAATGTGGCACAAAAAGAGGGAGGGATAATTTTCAAATTGTAAAGAATACTGAAGTAGAGATACTGGGCTCAGACTAAATACGGATCAAAGTTGTTGGGGAAATATTTGTATAGGTAGACATATAGGACGTAACGAAACGAATGACTATGTCCAACCAATAATGCGGCTGCTAATTACTAAAAATTATTTCACATATTTAATATGGATCGTATTTCATTTTACAAGTGTCACTTGCGCTCTTCATGAAAATGTGTATTTAATCATTAGGAGAAAAACTTTGTTTTTCCTTCGTTTGTTTATCTTTATGGCGAAAGTGGCAAAACGCGCACAGCACTAGCTTAGGAGATGGGGAAGTTAATCAGACTCGGAATGAAGCCACTCTCGGATTAATGGAATACAGACCAGTCGGTACGTTCGTTGAGTCAACATCGGACTGATTCCCCGTCTTCGCTTCAAGAAACAGGATACACAACCAGTTACAGTCCTAAAAGACAAGGAAAAATATTTTTCAAGATTCACATACATGACTGCGACCACCCCCTTACGGTTCTAGGCGCGTCAGTTTGGAACCGCGAGACCGCTCCGGTCGCAGGTTCGAATCCTGCTTCGGGCATGGATGTGTGTGATGTCCTTAAGTTAGTTAGGTTTAATTAGTTCTAAGTTCTAGGGTCGAAATGTGGTGCTACAGAAGAATGCTGAAGATTAGATGGGTAGATCACATAACTAATGAGGAGGTACTGAATAGGATTGGGGAGAAGAGGAGTTTGTGGCACAACTTGACCAGAAGAAGGGATCGGTTGGTAGGACATGTTCTGAGGCATCAAGGGATCACCAATTTAGTATTGCAGGGCAGCGTGGAGGGTAAAAATCTTAGGGGGAGACCAAGAGATGAATACACTAAGCAGATTCAGAAGGATGTAGGTTGCAGTAGGTACTGGGAGATGAAGAAGCTTCCACAGGATAGAGTAGCATGGAGAGCTGCATCAAGCCAGTCTCGGGACTGAAGACCACAACAACAACAACAAGTTATAGGGGACTCATGACCTCAGAAGTTAATGGCTCAGAGCCATTTGAACCATTTTGAACCACACCCTTACGTTTTCTGACGGCTCTACCATAAGGAAAGTCATGCAACCATTACGTTTAAACATAAATAATTGTTCAATTTCGGAGTAGCGTATCCCCAACACCCAACAGAAGCGAAACCAGAGAACAAGGACAACTACTTGATTTTCTTGTTTCTGAATCCCTCCACCTCCGGATTTCCGATTTTCAGATGAGCTGAGTAAGGTAGTTCATCACTTGTAACATGTGAAAGGATCTATTCCACTGGCTGTTGTTGCAACTTCGATGTCTAGCTGACCACACTGAGTAAAGCCCATGAGCGACATCTCGAACAGCTTTGGCACCTGAGAGACGGAGACAACCATGCAGTTTGCCCTAAACTGTTGGTGCTTAGAAGATCACGTACAATGGGGACACAATATTAAAATATGCCGTAAACGGTTTTATCTGCTGTAGCAAAATAAGGAAGTCGGATGTCAAGAGGGGTGACCGGTCTCTTGCATTCGATACGAAGATTCGCATATTTGTGTGGTTCTATTCTGCCTCTTATTCCAAAGTTTCAAAATTTGTGTGTGTTGACCGTTCGTGTTATGAAATGACAAAGAATAGACAGTAAAAATGTTACTTTGGAATTTGGAAAACAGATACTTTACATAAACTGTTTGTGTAACACGGTTTCCATTAGACTAGTGAATTATGGAACACAGTTTATGTAAACCCAGCCTAAGCAGATACAAGGGCTGGCATTCCTGACTGTTTTTGGTAATACTGCACACATTTGCATATCATTTAATTCTATATGTATATGTGTGTGTGTAACATTTGCATTTCTTGTACATCGGTTATAGCCACCCGGTAGATGTAAAGCTTGATTAGTTTTATCGTCCATCAACATGTCTACTTTTCGCCGAAAGTTTATTAGAAGACAAATGCAATATGTTTAGGGCGGTTAGTTATCATAGAAAGTTCCGTGAAGGAGTCACCTTTATGGCGCCATGACAATAGATAACTCACTAGACACAGTCACGTTCTTAAAATGATCAGTTATAACCAGTGTATTGGAGGAAAGGCTGCACTCACTGTTAGAAAAACGACCCAGCTTTGTGGCCCGTATGGTGAATGAATACCGCTCTTGAAGAAAGCGGACCCATCACTTTATCAGTGTCCTACCTCGCTTCATACTGTCAGATGCTGTTTTGGTTCAAAAACGTCCACTTCGATGGACAAAAAGTTATTTAAGTAACGCATGTACTAAGATTTTGGTATGGGATTTACAAATTCCTTTCAAACTTTACTTATCTTGCGTAGCGAACTTGAAAGGTTCAAATGGCTCTGAGTACTATGGGACTTAACATCTGAGGTCATCAGTCCCCTACAACTTAGAACTACTTAAACCTAACTAACCTAAGGACATCACACACATCTATGCCTGAGGCAGGATTCAAACCTGCGACCTAGCGGCCGCGCGGTTC
Organism: Schistocerca nitens; assembly: GCF_023898315.1. Taxonomy (NCBI): domain Eukaryota; kingdom Metazoa; phylum Arthropoda; class Insecta; order Orthoptera; family Acrididae; genus Schistocerca; species Schistocerca nitens. The sequence goes on along the minus strand of NC_064617.1, from coordinate 704,949,885 downwards.
CAGACTGAAGCGCCTAGAACCGCTTGGCCACAACAGCCGGCAACTTGTAAGGAAGAAAGGCATGTTCTTGAGAGAGCAGCCGGTCAATGAAGAACGGAGATGTTGTTAGGTCACATTTTTCTTAACAATATCTCATACTAACTATAGAAACACAAGTAGGACATCCTGAACCATACGCCCGAAATCTTTGTTAAAACTGATATAACGGAACAGTACTAAATGACGTTGCCGCCTGTTTCCATCCTCGTGCGAAAAAACAAACCATGCTGCAGCACATTACTTCCACCTAAGTGTGCTTCTGATACAGTTATCCAAGTTTCAAATTCAAATGGCTCTGAGCACTATGGAACTTAACATCTGAGGTCATCAGTCCCCTAGAACTTAGAACTACTTAAACCTAACTAACCTAAGGACATCACACACATCCATGGCCCAGGCAGATCCAAGTTTCAAACCAGAGCATATCGTATTTAGACATTTCTGAAAATCAGACGTACAATATGTCACTAACTCCCCATTACGATTTCTTCTAACATACTCCGTTATACTGCTTCGACTCTGGAGCACGTACCATTTCTGAGGAAGTAGTGCTTAAAACCGTGGATCGACAATTCATCGTCGATATTAAAATATGAGTTTTATTCGTAGACTCAACAAGCAGAGCCGTGCGGAGTCACCGCGCGATTTGAGACCCCATGTCACGGACTGCGCGGCCCTTCTCGCCGGAGGTTCGAGCCCTCAATCGGACATGAGTGTCTGTGGTGCTGTTAACATAAATTAGTTTAAGTTAGTTAAGGAGTGTGCAACTCTAGGGACCGATGACCTCATCACTTTGGTCCCTTAGGAATACACACACATATCTGAACACCCATCTACCAGAAGTGGCTCAATGGTTCAAATGGATCTGAGCGCTACGGGACTTAACTTCTGAGGTCATGAGTCCCCTAGACTTAGAACTACTTAAACCTAACTAACCTAAGGACATCGCACACATCCATGCCCGAGGCAGGATTCGAACCTGCGACCGTAGCGGTCGTGCAGTTCCAGACTGTAGCGCCTAGAACCACTCGAAGTGGCTGAAGTTCACAGTTGATTGCATCTATTATCGTTGTACATAGCACAAGTAAATACTACTAAAACTTTCGTAAGAACGTGACGTGAGAGGATAATGGAACCTCACAAATTTCAACGTAGTATTTCACGTTAATGTGGGAAAGAGAATTACGGGGATAATGCAGGAGGCCATACTCCATGTTTCGAATTGTTCTCCAGATTTAAAGCTGATCTTCAGTCAACTACACGTGACCCTCAACGCCTTCAACCTCAAATGCGGCGCACAGATTCTTTAAAAAAAAAAAAAAAAAAAAAAAAAAAGGTATTATGCTCGCCAACAGTCACATTTCAAGTAACTCGTAGTAATCTAATTTGAGTCCGTCATGACATGTAAATCTAAATAATAAACACCCATCGAATTACAGGAACGTTTTCTCCACATTTCATATCCTAATGTAGAAGAAACATCCAGTGAACGTTTGCAAGGAACTCTTTGAACAAATAACAACAACGAAACATTAAAGCAACACAGGGAAAGATTGCTGAGTTTATGACGACGACCTTGGAAACTACGCGTCAGACTACTCACTCGGATTTTAAAATCCTACTCACAGTTATTTTCGATGTTAATGGAGATGTGTACTCTGAAAGCTTGACTCAAGCCAATTAGTCAATCTTCGTAGTTATGAACGTGTTTTGGAAAGTTTTCAAGAGGAAACCCGCAGTGAGACATCACAGCTGTAGCAACACAACGCTAGCTTTCTTCTCTTGCACTTTCGACTCAGCGAAAGAAGCTTTTCAGGACTGTATTTCGATGTATAGGACCTTATACAGCTGCAAGTTATTTGAGAATGAAAAAATTAAGGACAAAATAAACACCCTTTTTTAAAATTCCGTATTTATCAGTGTATTCTAATATTAACCTGGAGAAATAAGAGGGAATGGCGTTGGAAAGAAATAGAAAATAGAAACGCTTATTTTTCTTTTTTTTACGAGTGACTTATTAGTCTTGAGGTACTTGTAAGAATGTCTTTAAGACAGATAGTGGGACTTCCTTGTCCGATTCAAACGTAATGGCATTTTTCAAGTACGTAAAATTCCTGTCATTAGTAAAACTTTTTCATAGCCCTTTTTTCTCGCTGCAGTATTTTATTTTACACTGTTAAGCATTCGGTATATTTACAATCATATTTTTATTCGACGATAACTGGAAAAACAAATGAAACGCCAGAACTTTGGAAGAAATGAGGAATAACAATTCAGGATCAATCGCAAGATGCAAATACCGACCGACGACTCTTGACGGAATACAGAGGGGGAACAGAGAATAAACCCGGAACTGTATAAATTGCAGTGGAAAGAACACAAAGCAGGAAAAAGCAATCAACGTTCCCCCGCGTCTGTAAAGAGCGACGTCTCAGTATTCATGAAGACGCCCGTCTGCGAAATGTCTCCCTCCTCGTACTGAAGCTCTGAGCCGCACCGGGAAGAGCTCCCACAGGAAAACGCACCGCGCGTCCGCCGAATACAGAGCGCGGTCGCAGCCCCAGGAGAGTTCGGGTACGCCTGGCAAGTGCTGGCGCGGCGACTGAAAAATTTTCTGTTACTCACCTGTAAATGCGCTGGATTTTCAGAATATGCACATACGTTACGTTACAGTTTACTTACCACAGGAGCTCTTCTACCACTAGCGCTTTCTCTTTACAACTATTTCTCTCTGTCGGAACACACACACGCACACTGTAACGTTCCCTGGCAAACTCACACATTAACAAACTAAAATTTATTTGTACCATATACGTCGCTCTGAGCAAGTTGTATATAACGTAATTATTGAACAAAAATATTATTGAATTCTGTGTAAAAGACATTTGTTACTATCGCAATATTTTTTGTAGTAATATTCTTTCTGTATTTAGGATAGTAATTTTTCTATATTTATTATGTGATTGTAAAATGTGTCAGTATCTGCGATAACAGAGATGTGAAATTTAGCCAGAGGAGAATAATATTGTCAAATTACAAAGAAATGTTAATTGTCAGCAGTCGTATAAAAGAACCATGTACAGCGTATTCTTTGGTCTTTCTGTGTAGATGCGAATGCGAGAAGAAGCTGTGTTGAAGCGATTCATGAAAGGGTAGATGTCTTTTGTCTCTGTCTAGACTTAGCCGCCATTAGAGGAGGCGTTACGAATTAATGTGAGTTCAATTTTGTTTGATCTAAATATATCAGAATTTATCAAATGTGTGTATTATTAATGTAAATTAGCTTGCCCATGTCATCTATATTATTTCTTTAAAGAATTTTCAGCATTTTTAGCGGTGTTGTTGGGCTGTGCCGCGACCGATCGATTTGCAGCGGCGGCACATTTAAAAAATTGTTCCGCTAAAGAAAAAATCAACCAAACCCGTAAATCGGGAACAGATAGATAAAAATTAACAGTGAATTAAGAAATTGTTCTTCCTTTACAGTGATCCTGAGACTTAAGAATTTTTAACCTAATAATACATTTTTGCATTCGTAGGCGGATAGTTAATGTTAGTTAACATTGAAATTTAACAATTTTGGTTCTTTCAAATAGCTTAAATGTATAGCGAAGTAGGTTTGATCAGTGATATTAAATGTCGGCTTGGCAATAATTAACCATTTTCTGCTAATAGAGATAATCTTGTGTTCTATAGTTAACGCCGGGATAGAATTCAGTAATTATTTAACAAAAAAATTCACTGCATTTAGAAAATGTGTGCCAAGGCCGAGTGATATAAAGGATTTAATTCTCAACTAAATATTCTTAATCAGTTAATATGAGTTCACGTAATTTTTAAATGTACGTAATTCTTTTGAAAGTGATTTTTTTATTACCACACGTAAATAAGAGTGAGGTTCTACAACAAAGTTCGCACGCAAAGAAAGTAAGGTAAAGGTAAAGAAAATTAACTTAAAAGCAAAATTTATTATTCTTTAACGAAATTTCATTCAGCATCGATTTCGTTAAAACACACACACACACACACACACACACACACACACACAAACTCACGCACGCACGCACGTACACATACACAAAGAGTCTGTATGGGTGTGAGAGAGAAAGAGATTTGACTTGGACGAAAATGTCAAAATGTAGCCGGAATATAAAAGGAGTGCTAGAGATGTGACTTGAAGAATGAAGCATGGAAGGACAATGAACAATGATGTGAAATTCAATAGGTAGGAACATAAGTGTTTTCAATTGTTACATTACGTTTAGTGATAACTGTGATGTACTGGGCGGCTAATCTGAACTGATGATCAACCAACTCCCGCCTACAGCTTCTAAGAGAAGGACCAAAGCATTTTAGGTGCAAATAAAATTAATTACTGTTTTTTGTTATTACTTTTGTAATCATACACGTCGAATGCATTTTAGGAGCCTCCTAGACCCCATATCATCCAACCCATATCTTTGATATGGATAATAATTGATTATTTCCCCTTCGTCAGAATGGCACATTATGGTAGCAAGGTTACTGACCATGATTAACAGATCGGCACACCTACACTCATTGGTGAAAATTCAGAAATACTGCAAAAGCTACAATTCCTTATTCTTTTCATTACATATAAGTTGTTTCTAGTGAATGTGTGATCAGTTTCATCAAAAGAGTAACTATGCAAGATACTTTTATCATTTACTTACGGCATGTCTCCATATTATCTGTCAGAAGAAAAAGAACATCAACTGAAGTCAGCATAAGTAATCAAAATTTCGATACACAATTCCAAACTGGTTGGTTAATGAAGTTCTTTTTGATGAGGTAAGTGACTCAACCATTGATGATCACCAGGATAATGAATCCACATCTTCTAGGATTCCAGCTGAAGACAATGTAATCGCTTATTTCTTTACTGGTTGCAACAGAGTACTGGAGTAAGACACTACCACCATTAAGCAGAATTCGAGGACACTGTATTACCATAATTGTACCTTATCCGCTAAAACATAGCCTAACTGTCACTCTCAGAACGCATGGGAGTATTTTATCTCACAAAAAGTGTCAGAAGAAATATAAAATTGATTAATTTAGATGGTGGACGCACTGCTTGTATCAAAAAAAAAAAAAAAAAAAAAAAAAAATTGGCGGAAAGTGAATGCATTTTTAGGACTATGATCGGACAAAACGAAGTAGTGTTGCTTCTACTTCACTGAAGACACTAACAAAGACTTTGAGAGGAATGTCAACAACTATTACACGGAGAAAGTTCCCCGGAACTATTTCAGGAAAAGAATACAGCAGCGGGAAATTTAATACAAGACGCCATGGTAATTCCACCAGAAAGGAAGTCTTCCAAGTCCTTACAGGAGTGTATGCTCATAATTTGGTTTGGTTTGGATTGTTGTTAACTGTAGGTAATGTGCTCAGCAAGAAGAAAAGTGTCATACTGTTCAGCTTCCTGCACCACGGGCACACAGCAGATGGAGGATATAAAACGAATCTAGAGATAGCTGTGAGTCGGTGGTCTGTATCAGGCCTTTCTCCTCACATTTAATTCTATTTACGTGCTGAATTTCCATACGAGACTCTCTTGCTTCAGTCATTTTACAGTTAAGATTTTATTACTAGACTTTCGATCTATGTGTTCCGATGACTACATGAGTGGCTAAGGAGGAGCTCGTAGAAATATAGGTAACCCAACCCTCTGTACCTAATCTAACATTCCATCCATTCTTGTAGTAGATTTTCCGCTAAATGCATGTGGTCTTGGCCAGAGAAAATCCTTTTTGTTGGGGCGAAAACAGAGGAACCTTCACATGTTCTGTAAGAGCTGCTGATCTTAGAGTGTAGGGTCTCACACTAGCGGCCGCATAGACCGTCGGGTGAGCCCTTTGAGTTGTTAACCTCCCGGTTCAGCTCGCACGGACAAAGAGCGGCGGAAAGGAAGACTGGTTTCCTCAAGAACAGAACAGAAAGCCAGTGGAGGAAGGGTTGAGAACTCGGCTTCGCTAGTAAACTTCGGACTGAGTCCTCAGATGTCCACTTCCCGTTATACTTCTCTGTGTGGTCTCCAGATGAGCAAAACTGTGTGTTTCCAAATTTCCAAAGTTTGGTCTTACTGTGGGAATGACATGCAAATCCCAACAAAATAACCAGAATTTCAGACAAACGAGTCTGGACGTGGGAACGGGGCGACAATCGTCTCCCGTTTCTATCTATGCGTATCTCATTGGCGGATACACTGTAACGCTGTGGTGGGAGCTAGTCAACGAACTTCTAGATCCTTGAGTGGAAGAGGACTTTGGCCCTTTCTGGGATATGCTAGACGCTTCAGTCTGGAACCGCGCGACCGCTACGGTTGCAGGTTCGAATCCTGCCTCGGGCATGGATGTGTGTGATGTCCTTAGGTTAAGTTAGGTTTAAGTAGTTCTACGTTCTAGGGGACTGATGACCTCAGATGTTAAGTCCCATAGTGCTCAGAGCCATTCGAACCATTTTTCTTTTCCAGGTTTGAAGGAAGGCTACCAAAATCCAGAGTGGCATTCATATTCGGATTGGTTTCGTTGTCCGATTAGAAACTTCTGCTTGGAACTTCACGCTCTTAAGTGTTTCTTTTTTTCTTTTTAAGGGCTTCTGCCAAGGTTTTGAAGTTTCGCTTTGATTTTACGTGCAATCGCGGCAAGTAATGAAGAGGATGACAAGATCCGTGATTCGTAGTCACATATTATCTGCGCAGTCCAGCCACAGTTAGCAGTTACCGCAGTTCGACGGACGGTGGACAGAGATTTCTCCGCAGTCTCCTCGATGGCAGCCACCGTAAGATTGCATCTGCAGTGCACACTCCCGACTTCGAAAATAGTGATACAGTGGGAGAAGCGGAATTCATTAGCAATTTCTATTGTTTATTCTTCCCACCTTTTCCACGCACTTCCCGCATTGGTATACAAGTTTTTCTACAAAATAATTCTTGTTTAAAAAGGGATTATTTCGTAACAATTCATGTTTTGTTTCGTTATCGAGTTAATTCATTGGGACTCACCCGTGAGGTGATGTTTCTTTCTGTTTTCTCCTTTGTTGACTGATCTGTTGTATGGTCAGTTCGAATTCATATATTTTTCATGTAATTACATGGTTTTCAAATCACGGCCGAAAGCGTAATTTGTGTTTATTATGCGTCTGAGAACCATCATAATCGAAATTGTCGAGGATGATGCTGGTGGCTAACCTAACAACCTTTCATTTTCTTGTCTTTGTTCTATTTTAATTATATCAATTCATTCTCAAATTGTTTTATAACCTCGACATTTATGTGTCCTGAGCAATTTTTACACACTTTTTGAATGTATATAATTTTATCGGAAAACCTCTATCATTCAGCCACCATCGAGTTAAATTATTCTATTGAAACATGCAGATCCTCCAACTATAAGCAACAGGTGGGGCCCCTGACAAGTTCAGGGACTTAACAAATAACGTCCTCCAATATGCCGTGGCAGTTTCATTTTCAAACAGCCTTCACGGGGAAATTCCATCGTTTTATATCATCTGGGCTGATGAATTCAGCACCAGTCCAATCTGCACTACCATGGACTGCCTGAAGAGCAAGATGTCGTGTTCACAGCACACTAGGCTTCTGGCATAAAGCCCATAAGCGCACATGCTAGACGCGGTCAAGACGACAACCAGCATTTTGAGTTAGGGGCAAACGTAATGGATGTAGCGTCCGTAACACTCTGTGTTTATTTTCAGAGCAAACTCCGAACTACCAAGGACCGTGCGAGATGGCGCAGTGACTGGTACGTTGGCCTTGCACTTTAGAAGACGGCGTTTGAAATCCCCGTCCGGCCATCCTGACTTAGGTTTTACGTGATTTCCATAAATAGCTCCAGGAAAATCAGGAAAATTCCGCTATGGTTCCTCTGAAAGGGTAATCCGGATTTCCTTCCCCATCCTTAACAAAACGAGCTTGTGCTGTGTCTAATGAATTCTTTATTGACGGGACGCTAAACCCTGATCTTCCTTCCTTACCTTTCCAACGACCTGGAAGGCAGATCTGATAAATTTTTCTCAAAAAATCAGCACAAGAAATTACACTTCTTCATATGGAGAAGAGAGTCAACAACCCAAGGTCAACAACATATGGCTCGGAAAGAATATTCTACAAGCCACAGTACGTTGAAGATTTAGTCGCCAACAGCCGACGATTGCGGAAACTGAAATGTCATCACAGAGAGGATGCTTCCTGTGCCCACATCCCGCATACATGAAAAGCAGTCAAACACGCAGAAAATGCACAAAAATATCTGCAAAAACCTAGTTTAATTATTTGTTAGCGTGTTTCATCCATGAGCTGAACTTCTGCTATAAAACTGAATGTCTGTCGCTTAGCGTCAGAAAAAATATAAAATGATTCATGGTATTGTATTTCATGCAGTAAAATGAAGGCCACAATTTGATAATAGATACCGCACTTTGTTATTCCTTCTGTGTTACCAAACAAATCGTAATTTGATAACATTCATTTAATAAACAACTTTTTGCACTTGTTGTGAGACACGGGACTCATAGACACCTCTCATGCATTTTTGCATCGAAAGTTTAAAGGTAATTGTGAAAATAACATAGTTTTGAGTAGTAACTTTTAAGCAAGTAATACGATCCACGTTGTGTTCAACCAGATTTTAAAATGGGCAGGCTTCATCAAAAGGAAAGTGAGTTTTTACGACTCGTCTCGTTTTCCCATAGCATTAAGAAAACTATTCAGGTTTTCTTAAAATACATGTCTTTTTGTTGTTAAAATTCCAGTATTTTTTTTAAGTACATTTAAGTACATTTCGTTCGTTATCACTGTAACTGGGAGCTAAAGAGTTTCGCATGCACACACAGCTCCTTGCGGTCACGGCGTCATTCGCACGGCTTCACCGTATTCACGTTCTAGCGCAGACGTTCCGTACTGAAGCCGTGTCCATTAATGGTTATGCCTGGGCTGGACGTTACTCGCGAATCTGCAAGGTCTTCTCCTCTTCGGAATGTTCAATCACCTCCGTTCTATTGTGTCTTATCAAAAGCTCCATCCAAGCATGGTCTAACTTGAGCTTGGAACTTATCCGTTCTTCTGTTAACAAAAAGCAGAGCCGCTCCGTTGAATAAACAGTTCCACCATTCCAACGCGAAAACTGTTATATGTTTTCAGCTCCATGTGTCTTATGCGTTTTTATTTGTCGAAGAAGGCATGAATACACTGCGTAGCTAAATCAAAATTCAAAATGAGTTCATATAAAATACTTAAAAAAACATTGCTGTAGTGATGTAAATTATTTCGATAACTGAAAGTATTTCACAGCCTGTATGAAACCTGTTAAGTAAGTACGGGTTTTTGGAACCTATCACGAATAACAGAAAAAGGAATTTCGAAAAGAAAACAATGGCGGGGAATGTGTACCCGAGCTGTGATCAACATCTACGTCTACATGATTTCCCTGCAATTTAGAGACGAGTGCCTGGCAGAAGGCTCATCTAACCACCTTCAAGCTATTTCTCTAACGTCCCATTCACGAACAGCGCGCGGGATAAAAGAAGACTTACATCATTCCCTGCGATACTTGATATCTTTCATTTTATTAAGTAGGTGGGCGCTAAAAAACTATTTTCGCATTCTTAGGAGAAAGCCGGTGACTATAATTTGACAGGAAGATCAACCTCAGTATTAAACGGAATGTTGCATAACACTGAGCTGCGTACGAGTCGTTTTCATCCATCACAAAATTTATTGAGCTCAGTGATTCTATTCCCGGAAATATTCAGCGTAATAGGAGAAGTAATTAATTTTCACATTTTAAGTACATGCATGGATGAAAGGCGTGTTACATAAAGGTAGCCTAGGTGATTAGGGTCACATAACTAACAGCAGATCTTTGTAGCTATTACACTGAAAAGTTAACTGATACACCAAGTCATGTTCGTTCAATCTGCTTAAGGTTCCCAGTGGCCTTGTACTCTTAGTGCATCATTATTGGCCTCATACTTCTGACGGGAGTGGATGTTGCACTCCAATGATGATTTCTTCTGTTCAACATCTTACTGCAGCGTGATAGGACTAACATCACCATCCGTGTGGGGTTTTACAAGCTGCAATCTCCACGGTACTGTAGGACAACCATTTGATATTAACCAAATTTTTTTAGTTATCTCTCGAATATTTACCTTTGAAGTTTATAGATTTTTGTTTGCATTCGAAATAATTCTGGATTTTTGTTTCACTCTGTTACTGGGAACTCAAAATCATGGCTGTGAAAGGATTCCACAACTTATTGGGGTGAGAGAAACCTGTAGCCTCATGCTTTTGTCTGACGTGATGGAGAAGAAAGAGTGGTTACATGGCAGATCAGACGAATACGGGCACTCAGACAATAATTCGATGTTTCTCTTTGTCAAATAATTGTTTTAAGTACTGTGGGGTAGGTGGCACTGTTATAGTGAAAAACGACGTGATGTTTTTTGTTCATTTTGATGATTTTATAGCTGACTTGTGGCAAACAAACTGTTATGTAGCACTTTTGTTCGGTCGCCTAAGCGAGCATCAGGCACAGTCTAACCCAGGGAACCAGTCTTGCACCAACGAACTGCTTCCTTTGGTTTCGGCTGTTTGGCCCAAGCACCTGATTGCTGCCTCGTTCCCAGTTAGTACGAATATATACAAGTTCCATCTCCTAATACTATGTTGTACATGGAATATTCCTTCGTGGATCAAAATATTGAGCATTTCTATACACCTGTTGATACGAGCGTGTTTTCTATTTTCGATGAAATGTTGTTGAAAAAACCAAATGTACTTCAGTCTCAATAAAGTACTGTTTATTCCAATACATTTCGACAAACACGAAATTCGTTTTCATATAGTGTTGATCCAGGGAGGAAAGGTCTGAAGGAAGAAGCTCTTCATTTATACTAAGCTTTCTTCGAATAACACCAGAATGTGGATTTTAATACCCTTTGCGCTATGTTATTTTCTGCTTCAGTCAGTGTTTACCCTAAATTTTGAAAGCTTATGTACTGCTAAATGGCCTCAAGTACTTAGCACACAGTGGCACAAACTCATCAGCCACCAAGTCCTTGTCCTCTTTTAAAATATTGTGGAGCGAGGAAACTGGTGCCAAAATTTACAAACATGTAACATATTCGAGAATCCCCTAACAAGTGTTTAGAAACTTTTTACACCACTTGCATTTCTAGATGCCTACCGATTGTCCTGAATCTGCCTCATAAACACGCGTAAAATTTTCCCCTACAGTACTTGGGCTCTCTTTCACGACTGTAACACACTCCCCAATTCTTAATTTCTCCTCAATCACCTTTAAGCTTGATTTGTTCGTTTTGCTGCAGTAAAACTTCCTACACAAACATATATCTTGTAGTTTGTTGTTATGTTTGATCGATAGCGCAACCTGTTAGCACATACAACGGGTCCCGCGAAGTTTGCCAGGCTTGCGGAAAACCAAGCTGCCCTGCTTCAACCACTGTGCTTCACTTAACACGCACTCTTCTGTCTCCGTGGCGGCAGGCTGAGCTGCTTCAATTGTTGTGGTGTGAATAGGCGCAGGCAGGCTGAAAGGAGAATTTGTACACCTCTGCTTCCTGTATCGTGAAATGTCGACAATCTAGAAAAAAATAATAATAATACAGGCAATGTATTCGCAAGTGCTGATATAAAACAGACTCGGCTATGTATTTGAATGGCGACAGTGAAAATTTCTACGGACCGTTAAGTCGAAGCCGGATTTCTCACTTCACGCGAGCGATCGCCTTAATCACTTCGGCTAACCATGCACGAATCAGGGGCAGATCCAAACTTCCATGCACGCGTCCATGTCCAAAGAAACATAGCATCATATTTATTTGTAACACAGCCACTACCGGCGAAACTACTGAGTGTAACTGCTGCTACTGAGTAGGTGAAACTAAAGTCTCTTTATTTGGTGAAACTACTGTCTCTTATTTTTATCAACACTGACCTACAGAATTTTCCGTGACAAAGGCTACTCAGACTTGACCTATTCATTTATTACCCACAATATACAAATCCAATGCAGTCTGCCTTCTATCCAGTGACTACATGGCTTCAAATAATTAACAAAAAAGACTTGCCTGAATTGCAAGAAATCGTAACAATAACCCATACTTTTTCGTAAGACAGATACCTCACAAAAAATCTTCATAACACGAAATACAGCAATTACAGCTAACAGTAACTACAGCTAGCTAAATAAAAAGATTCTAACTACTATAAACTCCAACTACTAGAGGCATATGGTTAGCCAAAGAAAGATTTTGTTGAAGAGCAAACAATGTATTTAGAAGATTTTACCTTATTCATGTGACATCCACTACCAAAAATTATATAGTTGTAATATTGCCACTACCCAAGCATTACCAACTACAACCATCATCATTTAACAATGCATGTCTTACCAACACCGAGTCACCACTAACACATGACGTCCAGACCCTTCACTGTCTGCTCGCTAACTGCTAGTCCCTCCAGCAACAGAATCTCTTGCTAAGGGCGCAAAGCGCTGTCAGCGATATCAATACAGTTCATACAGAGTACAGCTCTGCCAACATACAAACAGGTTGCTTACACTGTTTCGTATTTATTCGCCAATACTAGGCCCTCGACTCTCAATAAATATGTCCTTTCTGGACGGGAATACGAACAACGTACGAGGGTAGGTTGTGACACATGGACGACGAGATATGGAACTTTGGGTCAAGCCCTGAGTCGTGCGCGGATAGCCGAGCGAGGCGGTTAAGGCGACTACTCTCGTAAAGTGGGAAATCCGGGTCCCAGTCCCATTCTGACACAAATTTTGACTGTCGACATTGCAATATACAACCGATGGTGGTTCATATTCGAAATTGTAAATACATTTCCTGTCTTTTTTGATGGCTGTAGTCGCTACAGTGCCTGTTCCGTCAGACATGCGTGAATTGTGAAAGGAAAATGGCATCGGACTCCTTAGTAAAACAGGCACTTATATTCTATAAGAAAATAATACCTTCAAACTTCGCTGAAATAACCTCCACATGATGAATCTACTCATCTTCTAATGAAGATCAGTTGTTTACTTCGAACGGCAACTGAATGTGTTCTCATTTCGCAGATCTCATTGTTGCTTAATGTGAAGGATAAGTGATCCCAAGACAGGGGGGACAATACTAAGCCAGACGGTACGTTTCTTTTTAGGACCTAACCCGGATCACTTCAGTGATACTTCATTACCAAGAAAAAGTTCCTGTCACACCATGTACAATGACATCGGCTTCAGCTCGTTTACATGGGATAATTTATATACTAGGATATTACGGGCATGAAATAGCTGAGGAGATCTACAGGTAGTCAAACAAACGTTAATGGTTTTAACTTCGCAATTTCCGAGTTTGTAAAGCAATGCTACATCAGAGAGCCGCACTAGCTCCTCAGGAAGTAGATTTGCTAAGAAAAAGCCCGAATTCTGACTCACGAGCTTCGAAGCTTTGAACTAAAATTAAAAGCTTTGCGTCAACAATAATTGTGTCGTTAAAATATACTCGATCGTCCGAAATAATTAACCGAAAAGAAGTAGATTTTCTAAATACTGTTGAGGAGCTTGCACATACTAATGATTCGCGTTTCTAACAATTATAAATACCCTATAAATCACGTAAGTCGGATAATTGCACACTGTCCAATCACATTATTGTGACCCCTGTCAAAAGCATGTATATGGTCGTCTCGAAAGCTTATATATGGTACGCAGCGATAGATGCATACTTATATGTGTTGATCCACTGTGCCTTCTGATATGACGAGATCACCCAACGAATGCCACGAAAACATTTCCTAGACAATAACACCCGTTCCTCAGGCCTGGACCCTTCCGACGACTGTTGCAGGTATTTGGTTTCAGACATTTCACCACGTACACGCCGACAGCCATACGTCCGGCGTGTACGGGGTGGCAAACTTCGCGGGACCCGTTCAGCCTGCTGTATGTGCTAACAGTTTGCGCTATCGATCAAACATGACAACAAACTACAGCCATACGTCCGATGGAGCATAGAACGTGATTGCTCTGAAAAGGCCACCTGTCGCCACTCAGCATAAGTCCTGTCGCTGTACTGGCGTGCATATTCCAGCCTCCGTCACCGATGAACACCAGAGCGTATGAACCTGGCGCCTGCCGCGAAGGCCCATACGCTGCAACATTTTCTAAACGGTCGTCAAAGAGACGCTATTATTAGTCCCTTGATTCATTTGGGCGATCTGTTGCTCAACAGCTGAACATCTGTTCACCTGTACACATATGCGCAGCCGTCTTTCATCCCCGGCATCTATGGCCCCTCGTGCACCACAGTCTCCTGGGAGCCGGCTTTGGATAGCGCCATTTTGCCATGCCCATTATAATTTAAAAAGGTATCACGCGAAGAGCTTACAGACTTTTGCGTTTCGGAAATGCTTACACCCTTGGCCCTCATCAGATAAATCGCTCCGTTTCCGCATTATCAAACGCCTACCCTGTTTTCTGGCATCCGCCAGACACGCATTATATTTCCACTGCTCCTAGTGATGCCACCTGCTATATGTGAATGGTTATTGCACACTGACGTCGAACATATGCTGTGGCTACATAAATGTGAATATGAAAATTCTCGCAAAAACCCAGATAGTCCTTCATTATTTACTTCAGTACGATAAGCGAACTGCCTGGTTCAAATGGCTCTGAGCACTATGGGACTTAATATCTGAGGTCATCAGTTCCCTAAAACTTAGAACCACTTAAACCTAACTAACCTAAGGACAGCACACACATCCATGCCCAAGGCAGGATTCGAACCTGTACCCGTAGCGGTCACGCGGTTCCAAACTCAAGTGCCTGGAACCGCACGGCCACACCGGATAAGCGAACTGATTGACAGTTTAACACGACAGTAACTATGTAATGGATGCTACATGTGTGAGGCCTACACATTATTATTATTATTGTTATTATTATTATTATTATCATCATCGGCAGTGGTCACGCACAAAATATTGGCAGCCTGACATCTATGAATTTCTGGCAGTTCAGAGTTGAGGTGTCCAACAATCAAGTGACTTACAAACAGTAAGTGTACTTCATTAATTATGCCACACCTCACTTTCAACGAGGGAACACAGAACAGAAGAAGGAAGCATCGCTAGGGAGAGGAGCAGTACACAGGAATTATGTTTTGTAACACTTGTCTACCCTCGATTTGGACAGTTAGCTTTATTTTCTAAGGGGTTGTATGTATCACGAGTGATGCACAGGGAATTGATTCAGCATTCTGTAAAAATTGAGGCTAGAAACAGGCAGTAGCAACTGTGTCATTCAGTAAAACGGCTGCAAAAATCAAACATCATTTATCTTTCGTGTTTTTAAAACAATTTTCTTTTTAAAATTTAGATATTAGTTAATGCTGATAATGGTAGGGGTGTAGTAGCTAATACCTGGCCGCTCTTGTGTCCTAAAGTGTCAGAAAGGGTGAGAACCACAGTCCAGTCGGATACAGAAAACAGTCCACATAACCACGTCCATTCTGGCAGGACACTGGCCGTCGACGCCGGGCGTACCGGGTCTGGGGCCAGGGTGTCTCTCCCCATCCCGGATGCGGTGTACTAACGTTAGCAGATATCTGGGCGGATTCTTTAAAAACATCTTTTCATTGGATTCCTGCGTATCTGTTCAAGTTATAGGACAAAGAAGGGAAAAGGGAATTGATTGAATTGTGTAATCAAATATACATTACAGGAATATGGCCAAAGGACTTTACAGTAAGTATGTCATTACCTATAGAAAAGAAAAAAGAACAGCGAAGAGTGTGGGGAACATAGAGCAGTGGGCCTGATATCGCACGCAGGACGCTCAACAGAAGACTGTATGGAAAGTTTAACTGCGTAATAGGAGATGAACAATTTGTTTCAGGTGAGGAGTGGGAACTAGAGATGCTATTGGGCTACTGAGAGTGATAGGGGACAGGTGCATAGAGAAGGAAAGGAAGGTGTATGTTGTGTTCATTGATCTTGAGAAGGCTTTGGACTGTGTCAGATGGGGCAAACTGATGGAAATCAAACGAAACATGGAGTTGACTGGAGGGATACGCGGCTAATTAGAAACAGGAGGTGTGACGATTGAAGCAATTTAATTACGAAGAGGTGTATGGCAACGTCGTTGTTTATCACAGACACTGTTCAATATCTATCTGGTGCAAATTACTAATGAAAGTTTAGACGGAAGGAGAGGAGTTTGTATAGGGGGTCGGTGAGTAGAGTGCGTAAGTTTTGCAGACGACATGGTTGTGATGTCACAGTGGGCTACAGAGATGGAACAAATGTTAGACGATCTAAACACAAAATTAGATGAATTTTGAATGAAGATTAACAAGACGAAAACGAAAAGTATGGCTATTGAAGGAAAGGGAGAAAATTCCGTATGAAAATAGGGGGAGAGGAAATAAAGAAAATGAATAATTTAAGTTACTTTGGAAGTGTAGTAATGGATGATATGTATCGCTCAACAGAAATTAGGAAAAGAATTGCAATGGCAAAAGAAGGATTCATGAGGTAACAGAAATAACTTTTCGTACCACTAAACAAAGATCTGAAGAAAATACTTCCCAAATGTTACATCTGGAGCGTTGCACTGTATGGTGCGGAGACCTGGACATTGAGGAAGGAAGATGAAAGAAGATTGGAGGTACTAGAGATGTGGATATGGAGAAGAATGGAAAAAGTGAAATGGCAAGACCGAGTAAGGAATGCAGAAGTATTAAAAAGAATTGGAGAAGAAAGAAACATGCTGAAAGTCATTTGAAACAGGAATCGGAACTGGATTGGACATTGTTTGAGAAGGGACTGTTTATTGAAGGAAGGAGTAGAGGGAATGGCGGTGAGAAAAAGGGGAAAAGGAAAAACAAGATATCAAATGCTAGACAATGTCAAAGGAGATAAATATCCAGAAATGAAAAGACTGGCTATCGACAGAGGTGGAAGAGGATTAACCCATGACAAGGCCTCCCGTAAGGCAGAAAACCTACTGCTACTACTACTGCAACTATTATTTGATTACAATTCAGGTTACTATTACAGAGCATATAAAATGAAGTATTTTGTCGCACTCTTGTTGCCTTACTATACAGGGTTATTACAATTGATTGAAGCGATTTCACAGCTCTACAATAACTTTATTATTTGAGATATTTTCACAATACTTTGCACACACATACAAAAACTCGAAAAGTTTTTTTAGGCATTCACAAATGTTCGATATGTGCCCCTTTAGTGATTCGGCAGACATCAAGCCGATAATCAAGTTTCTCCCACACTCGGCGCAGCATGTCCCCATCAATGAGTTCGAAAGCATTGTTCATGCGAGCTCGCAGTTCTGGCACGTTTCTTGGTAGAGGAGGTTTAAACACTGAATCTTTCACATCACTATGCGTGAAACTTGCCCGCACGCGTTCAACCGTTTCTTCGCTCACTGCAGGCCGACCCGTTGATTTCCCCTTACAGAGGCATCCAGAAGCTTTAAACTGCGCATACCATCGCCGAATGGAGTTAGCAGTTGGTGGATCTTTGTTGAACTTCGTCCTGAAGTATCGTTGCACTGTTATGACTGACTGATGTGAGTGCATTTCAAGCACGACATACGCTTTCTCGGCTCCTGTCGCCATTTTGTCTCACTGCGCTCTCGAGAGCTCTGGCCGCAGAAACCTGAAGTGCGGCTTCAGCCGAACAAAACTTTATGAGTTTTTCTACGTATCTGTAGTGTGTCGTGACCATATGTCAATGAATGGAGCTACAGTGAATTTATGAAATCGCTTCAATCATTTGTAATAGCCCTGTAGGTTGTGTTGCTATGGAGCTATTTTTTTATATTGTGGAGAACGCAGCTATACAGACTATGCTTACGTGCTCACGAACCTCACAATTTTCCACATACCCGAAACATCGTCAAAGATGGAACGAATATGTTACCGAACCCTTAACCTCAGACTGACTCGTAGTTCATCGTAAAGTTGTAGCCCACGTACTTATATATGCATCTGACCAGATAGCCTTCCATATGGTCATTCCTCTAAAAGAACGTTGAATGTCTATGAAGATGAAGGGCTTTCCTAACTTCGAAGGAACAATGTCTCCATTAAGTAGGGGACATTTGTAAATACAAGTACTTTTTCTCTCTCTCTCTCTCTACCTCTCCTTCTGCCTCCAGCCCCTCACTGACACATCTGTTTATTAATCCCAATCAAAGAGTGTAATGTATGTATGATTTTACTGTTATAGCCAATATGATCATTGTAATTAAAGTCTGTAACATTTCATCTAATTGTTATCAACAAGTATGAAGTTTAAGCCATTTTAACATTTCACCTGATTGTATAAACGAGTACGAATGTTTAGCTGTTTTAACTTGTCAGAATTGGATTTATATACCACCTGAAGTACACACACATATATTTGACACCTCAAAACAAACACTGCCAAATGTTAAAAACAATTATTCAGTAATAATGTTGTTACGATGTATATTCTTTGCACATTGCGAATATGTCTTCTCTTCTGCTATACAAACCTTGCACCCACCTGATTCCAGACGCCATATTTGTTTACAAATGTGGCAGTATACATGTGATGTGTTACGACAGCAAAAGGAACCCGTGACCACTGAAGGTACTCTAGTTTACTTATTTAATGTTTACCATTAGATATTAGTTTAACTTTTTGTCAAAAGTATTCCTAAACCATATTCTGAAATAGTGTCTTGTTTCTCCACTAGGCAGTGCCACAAGTTCCTCAAAAAGTCGTAACACAACACACACACAAATGTAATACTTACTAATGTAAATACACCCGATGATGGAGGTTT
This sequence comes from Schistocerca nitens, assembly GCF_023898315.1. Lineage (NCBI taxonomy): Eukaryota > Metazoa > Arthropoda > Insecta > Orthoptera > Acrididae > Schistocerca > Schistocerca nitens. Next base: position 704,930,929 of record NC_064617.1, on the reverse strand, counting down.
AAACCTTCGAAACGCGTCGTGGAAATAAATAAAACGGTGACTGGTAACTGAACTTGTTGTTTCATTTAATGTCAGTAACAGTCACGGTAAAGCGTAACCTAAAAATGTTCGCATTTAAAGTTAACCTGCCCAGTCAGGCAATCAAGGCTATTTTCGAGTACAAAAACAGTGCAGAAAAGGTCGCAATGACGACACAACACATACACTTCAATAGGAATTGTCTCAGGAATAACGTCATCCCATATTATGTCAAGATTGACATCAAAACAAGCACAACAACTGCGAAGAAACATTGGAAATCACACGAAAATTCTGGGTGAAAAATGAACTGAAAGAACTTTATATTAAAAAACAAATGTTCAATACACAGCTTTATAATGCAGAATTACAGTTGGGAAAGTTGCTTCATAGATTAGAACATGATTTTAACCAAAAAAGTCAAAGAGTACACCGAGTTCATCGTACAGAAAACGAAAACTACACAGAACAAAAAACTAGCCAATATTATAAAGCAACAATTACCTCCCAAACCGAACCAAAAGAGCCAAAAGAAACACACATTCTACGCACCTTTCTTCAACAACACGAACATAACATTCGCTGCAGAAGAAGAGGCACTACTCTGCAAAGGCTTAAAACACAATGTTCAAGCTCCGCTGGATCAAAAGAACCAAGAAAAGCTCATTACTTGTGCAACACAGATCTCGACCATCGCCTTTAAGAAGCAAACTTACAGAATATAAGCCTGCCACAAAATTAACGAAATCATTGAAAAGGAAATTGCAAAATCATTCCCATCATACAAGAAAAGAGAAGAAGCCCTTACACGTACAATTAAGACTAAATTAAACGTGAATAATGCAATAATTGTAAAAGCTGACAAGAGCAACACAACTGTTGTAATGGACAGAACAACATATATAGAAAAAACTTTAGGCTTCTTCCAAACCAGCAACATAACTGAAGTACATAAAGATCCAACAGCCAGATTACAAAAGGATATTAAGCACATTTCAAACAACATTAACTTTCTACTCATCATCTAAGAAGCAAGAAACATTGTAACAATGAGCCCACAAGCACCTTGCCTTAGATCACAACCAAAGATCCACAAAAATGGAACCCCAATCAGGCCCATAGTGAACTGTAGGAAATTCCCAACCTTCAAGCTCAATAAAATACTCTTCATAAATCTCAAACAAGCATACACATTCAATAATGGGAGAACACTTAGAAACACACCAGAATTCACACAATATGTCAAAAACATACAAGTACCTGATGGAGCCACACTAGCCTCATTTTACATACAAAACCTATATTCCTATGTGCCAATAGATCCCACACTACAGATAATTAATGTCAACCTACATAAACACAAAAAAATCCCTTCAACTCACATTAATAAACTGATGGACCTGCTTGAATTCACACTTTCACACAACTTTTTTAAATTTAACAATAAAATCTACAAACAAACAGATGGTCTGGCAATGGGCTCAAATATTTCCGGATTGCTAGCAGAAATATTTATAAGTAAGCTAGATGACAAAATTCAGGATTCCAATCACCACCTCCTCAAAAATATCATCTACTACTACAGATATGTAGATGATACCATCATTTTAATCAAAGGCACTAAAGATGACATCAGTGAATTGAATCAGTGTTTCAACAACCCCCACGAAATCATAAAATTCACAGTTGAACACCAGAAAGATGACAGTATAAATTTCCTAGACATTCCTTTATTGGAAGCCTACCACAACCCAATGAAGCATGGACCTTGGGGAGGCTTGCGTGCCTCAGCGATACAGATGGCCGTACCGTAGGTGCAACCATAACGGAGGGTGGTACTGCGAACGGCTGAAAGCAGGAGGAAACTACAGCCGTAATTTTTCCTGAGGACATGCAGCTTTACTGTATGATTAAATGATGATGGCGTCCTCTTGGGTAAAATATTCCGGAGGTAAAATAGTCCCCCATTCCGATCTCTTGGCGGGGACTACTCAAGAGGACATCGTTATCAGGTGAAAGAAAACTGGCGTTCTACGGATCGGAGCGTGGAATGTCAGATCCCTTAATCAGGCAGGTAGGTTAGAAAATTTAAAAAGGGAAATGGATAGGTTAAAGTTAGATATAGTGGGAATTAGTGAAGTTCGGTGGCAGGAGGAACAAGACTTTTGATCAGGTGAATACAGGGTTATAAAAACAAAATCAAATAGGGGTAATGCAGGAGTAGGTTTAATAATAAATAAAAAAAATAGGAGAGCGGGTTAGCTACTACAAACAGCATAGTGAACACATTATCGTGGCCAAGATAGACACAAAGCCCATGCCTACTACAGTAGTACAAGTTTATATGCCAACTAGCTCTGCAGATGATGAAGAAATTGATGAAATTTATGACGACATAAAAGAAATTATTTAGGTGGTGTAGGGAGACGAAAATTTAATAGTCATGGGTGACTGGAATTCGACAGTAGGAAAAGGAAGAGAAGGAAACGTAAAAGGTGAATATGGATTGTGGCTAAGAAATGAAAGAGGAAGCCGCCTGGTAGATTTTTGCACGGAGCATAACTTAATCATAGCTAACACTTGGTTCAAGAATCATAAAAGAAGGTTGTATACCTGGAAGAATCCTGGAGATACTAAAAGGTATCAGATAGATTATATAATGGTAAGACAGAGATTTAGGAACCAGCTTTTAAATTGTAAGACATTTCCAGGGGCAGATGTGGATTCTGACCACAATCTATTGGTTATGAACTGTAGATTGAAACTGAAGAAACTGCAAAAAGGTGGGAATTTAAGGATATGGGACCTGGATAATCTGAAAGAACCAGAGGTTGTAGAGAGTTTCAGAGAGAGCATAAGGGAACAATTGACAGGAATGGGGGAAAGAAATACAGTAGAAGTAGAATGGGTAGCTCTGAGGGATGAAGTAGTGAAGGCAGCAGAGGATCAAGTAGGTAAAAAGACGAGGGCTAATAGAAATCCTTGGGTAACAGAAGAAATATTGAATTTAATTGATGAAAGGAGAAAATATAAAAATGCAGTAAATGAAGCAGGCAAAAAGGAATACAAACATCTGAATAATGAGATCGACAGGAAGTGCAAAATGGCTAAGCAGGGATGGCTAGAGGACAAATGTAAAGATGTAGACGCTTGTCTCACTAGGGGTAAGATAGATACTGCCTACAGGAAAATTAAAGAGACCTTTGGAGAGAAGAGATCCACTTGTATGAATATCAAGAGCTCAGATGGCAACCCAGTTCTAAGCAAAGAAGGGAATGCAGAAAGGTGGAAGGAGTATATACAGGGTTTATACAAGGGCGATGTACTTGTGGACAATATTATGGAAATGGAAAAGGATGTAGATGAAGACGAAATGGGAGATAAGATACTGCGTGAAGAGTTTGACAGAGCACTGAAAGACCTGAGCCGAAACAAGGCCCCGGGAGTAGACAACATTCCATTAGAACTACTGATGGCCTTGGGAGAGCCAGTCATGACAAAACTCTACCATATGGTGAGCAAGATGTATGAGACAAGCGAAATACCCTCAGACTTCAAGAAGAATATAATAATTCCAATCCCAAAGAAAGCGGGTGTTGACAGATGTGAAAATTACCGAACTATCAGTTTAATAAGTCACAGCTGCAAAATACTAACGCGAATTCTTTATAGACGAATGGAAAAACTGGTAGAAGCGGACCTCGGGGAAGATCAGTTTGGATTCCGTAGAAATGTTGGAACACGTGAGGCAATACTAACCTTACGACTTATCTTAGAAGAAAGATTAAGAAAAGGCAAACCTACGTTTCTAGCATTTGTAGACTTAGAGAAAGCTTTTGACAATGTTAACTTGAATACTCTCTTTCAAATTCTGAAGGTGGCAGGGGTAAAACACAGGGAGCGAAAGGCTATTTACAATTTGTACAGAAACCAGATGGCAGTTATAAGAGTCGAGGGGCATCAAAGGGAAGCAGTGGTTGGGAAAGGAGTGAGACAGGGTTGCAGCCTCTCCCCGATGTTATTCAATCAGTATATTGAGCAAGCAGTAAAGGGAACAAAAGTAAAATTCGGAGTAGGCATTAAAATTCATGGACAAGAAGTAAAAACTTAGAGGTTCGCCGATGACATTGTAATTCTGTCAGAGACAGCGAAGGACTTGGAAGAGCAGTTGAACGGAATGGACAGTGTCTTGAAAGGAGGATGGCTCAAATGGCCCTGAGCACCATGGGACTCAACTGCTGTGGTCATTAGTCCCCTAGAACTTAGAACTACTTAAACCTAACTAACCTAAGGACATCACACACACCCATGCCCGAGGCAGGATTCGAACCTGCGACCGTAGCAGCAGCGCGGCTCCGGACTGGAGCGCCTAGAACCGCACGGCCACCGCGGCCGGCTGAAAGGAGGATATAAGATGAACATCAACAAAAGCAAAATGAGGATAATGGAATGTAGTCAAATTAAATCGGGTGATGCTGAGGGAATTAGATTAGGAAATGAGACACTTAAAGTAGTAAAGGCGTTTTGCTATTTGGGGAGCAAAATAACTGAAGATGGTCGAAGTAGAGAGGATATAAAATGTAGACTGGCAATGGCAAGGAAAGCGTTTCTGAAGAAGAGAAATTTGTTAACATCGAGTATCGATTTAAATTTCAGGAAGTCGTTTCTGAAAGTATTTGTATGGAGTGTAGTCATGTATGGAAGTGAAACATGGACGATAACTAGTTTGGACAAGAAGAGAATAGAAGGTTTCGAAATGTGGTGCTACAGAAGAATGCTGAAGATAAGGTGGGTAGATCACGTAACTAATGAGGAGGTATTGAATAGGATTGGGGAGAAGAGAAGTTTGTGGAAAACTTGGCTAGAAGAAGGGATCGGTTGGTAGGACATGTTCTGAGGCATTAAGGGATCACCAGTTTAGAATTGGAGGGCAGCGTGGAGGGTAAAAATCGTAGAGGGAGACCAAGAGATCAATACACTAAGCAGATTCAGAAGGATGTAGGTTGCAGTAGGTACTGGGAGAAGAAGAAGCTTGCACAAGATAGAGTAGCATGGAGAGCTGCATCAAACCAGTCTCAGGACTGAAGACCACAACAACAACACCACAACACATACCACAATCCACAACTTCTCTTGCCACCCCGCAGCACACAAAATGGCAGCATTTCGGTACGTGATTAATAGAGCTATCCAACTGCCACTTTCAGAAGATAAATGTGATCAAGAAATTGAAATAATAAAACAAACAGCTATTGAAAATGGTTATAACAGCTCCATAGTAGACACCCTAAAACACTCAATAATGGCAATGGAATCACAACACAAAAAAACAAAAGAAAATAACATCTTCCATACAATCCGCTTTCTGGGTAACATTTCATACCAGACTGCCAATGTCTTCAAACGAAAAGGCATAAGCACATCCTTTACAACAGACAACAAGATTGGACAGAAGTTACCACACAACATCGGCACACGAAACCCACTTCATCACACAGGTGTGTACAAAATTGAATGTTTGGACTGTGACTGCTTCTACATAGGCCAGACAGGCAGATCATTTGAGATTATGTTCAAGGAACACATGGCAGCACTAAAAAACAAAAAATATCACACATCAGCAATAGCTACCCACCTGCATGAAACAAAACACCATGTTAACAACACAAGTATTAGCATCCTACACATCCAACCAAAAGGCAGAAAACTAGACATCCTTGAAACACTCCAAATATACAAACAGCAAATGAAACAACCAGAATCCATCTAAAATGACAAATATGACAATATTTTCAATAGTATCATCTCCGTTTTCAGCAGCTGCCTAAACTCTTAAAAATGCACACACACACACGCACAACACACACACACACACACACACACACACACACACACAGTTAATATTTACCATAAATATTGACAGCTGCCAAGAGTACAAGAGATTGATCTCATTCACAGATAATTCATCACACCAACAGCTTGTACCCCTTGTCAGCCTAAAACTGTATGTACATCAACTATGGCACAAATGTGTATCTATCTGCATATTTTATAGCATTAACCTATGTATTCCCCCAACCTTTAGGCAGCTAATATATGCAACATGCAATCTTAAGACTCCTTGTCATGTAAATGTTTTCTCTCATATAATCACTCACTCTCACTCTCTCTCTCTCTCTGTCTCTCTCTCTCTCTCTCTCTCTCGCTCTTTCACTCACACACACACACACACACACACACACACTTTTTCTCTCTCTCTCTCTCTACCTCTCCTTCTGCCTCCAGCCCCTCACTGACACATCTGTTTATTAATCCCGTTCAAAGAGTGTAATGTATGTATGATTTTACTGTTGTAGCCAATATGATCATTGTAATTAAAGTCTGTAACATTTCACCTAATTGTTATCAACAAGTATGAAATTTAAGCCATTTTAACATTTCACCTGATTGTATAAACGAGTACGAATGTTTAGCTGTTTTAACTTGTCAGAATTGGATTTATATACCACATGAAGTACACACATATATATATATATATATATGACACCCCAAAACAAACACCGCCAAATGCTTAAAACAATTATTCAGTAATAATGTTGTTACGATGTATATTCTTTGCACTTTGCGATTATGTCTTCTCTTCTGCTATACAAACCTTGCACCCACCTGATTCCAAACGCCATATTTGTTTACAAATGTGGCAGTATACATGTGATGTGTTACGACAGCAAAAGGAACCCGTGACCACTGAAGGTACTCTAGTTTACTTATTTAATGTTTACCATTAGATATCAGTTTAATTTTTTGTCAAAAGTATTCCTAAACCATATTCTGAAATAGTGTCTTGTTTCTCCACTAGGCAGTGCCACAAGTTCCTCAAAAAGTCGTAACACAACACACACACAAATGTAATACTTACTAATGTAAATCCACCCGATAATGGATGTTTAAACCTTCGAAACGTGTCGTGGAAATAAATAAAACGGTGACTGGTAACAGTGAACTTGTTGTTTCATTTAATGTCAGTAACAGTCACGGTAAAGCCTAACCTAAAAATGTTCGCAATTAAAGAATTCTTTAACTTTGTCAACCTCTCGATCAACAGCTTTGATTTTAAGTTTATCGCTATTGTCATTTCTGCTACATCACTTTACGTTTTTCTGTTCCACTCTATTCTTAATCCATAACTTGTACTCATTAGACTGCTCATTCCATTCAACACATCATGTAATTCTACTTTCACTTATGATAACAGTGCTATTTTCTTATCTTATCACTGACATCCTCTCACCTTGAATTTCAATCACACTTTTGAAATTTTATGTTAATTCCGTCATTGCTTCTTCGATTAATACATTGAAAGTTAGGGGCGAAAGACTGTATCCCTGTGTTACATCCGTTTTAATCCGAACACATCGTTCTAGGTCTTCCACGTAAATTTTCCCTATACGCTCTTTTGTATATTGTATGTCCTAGGTTACCCTCCGTAGCTTACTCAAACTTTTCTCAGAATTCAAAATATCTTGCACCATTTTACATTGTCGAACGCTTTTTCTGTGCCGATAAATCCTATGAGCGCGTCTTTATTTTTCTCCAGCTTTAATTTCATTATCAATTCGATGTGAGAACTGCCTCTCCGGTACCTTTATATTTCTTGAAACCAAACTGATCGACATCCAACATATACTCTGTTTTAAATTCTGCTGTATATCGTTCTTGTCAGCAGCTTTGGTTCATGACCTGTTAAGATGATTGTGCGGTAGTTCTGACAATAAGCTGCCGTTGCTACCTTCAGAATTGTGTTGGCGATAATTTTATGAAAGTCGGATGGTAAGTGGCCAGTCGCATACATTCCACACACCAACATCCATAGTCCTTTGGTTGTCACTTTCCCCAATGACTTTAGAAATTCCGATGGTGTGTTACTTGTCCGTTCTGTCTTATGTCTTTCAGAGTTCTTTTAAATTCTAATAATGGATCCCCTATGTTTGCTTTGTCGACTCCAATTTCTTGTCCTCCCCATCATCCGGGTCTTAAAGGTACACTTCTCACTTATACGCTGTCTCCTCTGCGTTAAACAGTGGAATTTCAACCGCACTATTAGTAATACCACACTCGCTTTTCATTTCACCGAAGCTTGCGTTGATTTTAATATAAGTCAATTCTTCCAACGAGCACTTCTTTTTCGAATTTTCATGTAACCATATGATTTTGGCTGATCTATATATTTCATTCCTAAGGGATGATATTGTTGTATTCCTGTGTTTCCACGAACGTTTTATTTTAATTCCTTCTTCGTCAGTCAGCTAAAGTATTTCTTCTGCTACCCACTGCTTTTCTTGTACCTAGCATTGTCCAACATCTGTGATTGCCCTTTTTAGAGATGTTCACTCCTCTTCAACTGAACTGCCTACTGCGGTATTCCTTACCGCAGATTTTTAGAGAAGTTCAATAGCCACTCATTATTCCTCAGTACTTCAGTATTCCACTTCCTTCCATGCTGCTTCCTCCAGACAATTTTCGTATACATCAGTCAACTGTTTATCTTTACTTAATACTGATCTAAGGCTATATCGGCACCTGGGCTCTGATTACAATCCAATACCTCATTTCAGAATATGTCTGACCATTATGTGATCCCGTGTCTCTGTGTCTTTTCCAAGTTTTCTTCCTCCTCTTGTGTTTGCCAATTAAAGTATTCGCTATTATCACATGAATATGTCGCGGATCTGAATCAGTCTTCCTCCTCTCTTATTCCTGCTGCAAAGCCCATATTCTCCCGTAACCCTTCCTTCTGTTCCTTCCCTTACAACGGCGTTCCAGTCCCCCTTGATTATTAGATTTTCATCTCCCTTTACTTACCGAATTACCAGTTCAATATACTCATACGCTTTCTCTATCTCTTCACCTGCCACTTGCCACGTTGACACGTACATCTGAATTGTCGTTGTCGGCGTTGGTTTTTCTGTCGAATCTGATGAGAACAACTTATCACTGAACTGTTCACAGCAGTTCACTCTCCGCCTAATTTCCTATTATTAATGAAACCTTCTCCCGTTATATCACTCCCCTCTGTTGCTGATGTATTAGACAGGCCAGTAATTCTTCTCTTCTTCCCATTTAACTTCACTGACCGCTACTATATCTAGAGTGAGGCTTTCCCTTACACGTCGTACGTACTAAAAGAGGAAAGCGTATTCCACCCAGATCTGCCAAATTTCTACATTTACTACAGAGCACTGAACTGTGAATAAACTAAGTTAGATTGAAAGAACCATACGCACATATGAAATATGGAGTACATCGTGTCACAAAAACTGTAACTGAAGTGTTCGATACCATTCGTTACATTATATCCTCAGTCCACGTTGATACATATTGGGAGGGATGAAGGGGGCTACAGTGTTGCGGATGGGACAGGTCTCTGTAGGACACTTTAAGATGACTAAAGGATGCACATCAAGCGACTAGTGAACTCGTGCACCGATCGCCACGCAGTGGCGATGCGGACATATCTCGAGCCACATTTCGTTTGAAGTAAACATTGCACGCACGAGAATATCGCTGCCATTTTTTTTAATATTAGCCTCTTGGCAAGAGGGCGCATATCCCTTGTTGTTTCCTAGACTCACGTCGTGGAAGAAGGAGTTAGATTTTACAACAGTAAGTCGTCATTGCGTGCTTTATACCAAGGCTGCTGAGAGCAACATTTTGTAGAGAAGACAGAGACTGTTGTTGTGGTCAGTGCCCACGGTTCACTCTGCGCTGTGGCTGTTCGTGACATTGCTCCACAGAAAAATTGATAATTCTGCTGTTATAGCTGTTTTGTCTTACAGGGAGTCCTGTAATTCCAAAATTAATTAGGGTAAGTAGTGTCGAATTAAATCAGGTGATGCTAACGGTATTTGATTAAGAAACGAGACACTGAAAGTAGGAAACGAGTTTTGCTGTTTGGACACTAAAATAACTAACGATGGCAGAAGAATGAAGGTATAAAAGGTAGACTAGCAATATGATGATAAGCGTTTTTGTAGAAGAGAATTCGTTAACAGCGAATATGAATGTGTTCGGAAGTCTTTTCTGAAGGTGTTTGTCTGGAGTGAAGTCTCTCATGGAAGTTAAACGTGGACGATAACCAATTCAGCCATCAACTAAATAAAAGCTTTCGAAATGTGGTGCTACACAAGAATGTTGAAGATTAGATGGGTAAGTCATGTAACCAACGAACACGTACCGAACAGAACTGTGTCTCGTTTCTTAATCAAATACCGTTAGCATCACCTGATTTAATTCGACACTACTTACCCTAATTAATTTTGGAATTACAGGACTCCCTGTAAGACAAAACAGCTATAACAGCAGAATTATCAATTTTTCTGTGGAGCAATGTCACGAACAGCCACAGCGCAGAGTGAACCGTGGGCACTGACCACAACAACAGTCTCTGTCTTCTCTACAAAATGTTGCTCTCAGCAGCCTTGGTATAAAGCACGCAATGACGACTTACTGTTGTACTGTGACCTAATTTGACTAAAAGAAGAGATCGGTTGGTAGTACACATTCTGAGATATCAACGGATCACCAGTTCAGAACTGGAGAGAAGTATGTGTGCGGGGGAGGGGGGGGGGCAGGCTGTAAAAATTTAAAAATTGCAACAGAGTGACCAGGAGACGAATACCATAAGCAGGTTCAAAACGACATAAGCTACAGTAGTTATTCGGAGATGAAGAGGCTTGCGCAGAATCGAGTAGCGAGGACAGCTGCATCAAATCAGTGCTCGGAGACCACAACCACATCAACAGCGTACATCTGAATTGTGTTTCTCCTTGTTGCGGCAGCACCTGGGAAGATTGGAGCTACCAGGAATTTGGAAATGGTTTGTACACCAGGCAACCACTATTCGGACATGGTCAAATGTGCACATCGTATGCAGTTTGAATGATTTTATCAGTCTGTACTACAGCGCGCCAGAAGCTCTAGCATGGCTAGCAACCCTGAACTGAAGTATACTGCAGAGAAATGGCCAAGCCACAACCATGGGAATTCTTTCTAGTATTTCTCTGTGTGCACTATTCTAAAATTTACTGCTAGATTATATGGTTCAAATGGCTCTGAGCACTATGGGACTTAACATCTGAGGTCATCAGTCCCCTAGAACTTAGAACTACTTAAACCTAACTAACCTAAGGACATCACACACATCCATGCCCGAGTCAGGATTCGAACCTGCAATCGTAGCAGTCACGCGGTTCCGGACTGAAGTGCCTAGAACCGCACGGCCACCGCGGCCGGCTGTCCCAGGTTAGGATAGAGATTTAAGTTGCCAAGAGGTCCAATTCGTATCTTATCCATCTTCCAGCCAGTACTGTCTCTGTTGTGTTCGACTTTATACACAGCGGTAATAAGAGATGAGCTACACAGTGGAGCTGCAACTGTCGTTGTAGGAAATCTGGAGAGGGAAGAAATGATTTGCGAACAAGATAACACAAGAAAGAGAAGATTTACTAAACTTGCATTTATCCAAACAAACGAAGACCTATTATAAATAATTCAGCAAGAAACAGCGTCCAGCTGTTTCATTGCCAACAGCAATTAAGCAGAAACGAAGGTGTCGTAGTGTGGTTGCTTCAAGCACATGTGGGCTGAACGCCTGCTGCTGGCCTTCTGCTATTGCACTGGCAGAGGGCGCTCATAGTACAGAGCTGCAGGAGATATGGCTCAGCAGATGCGCACCATTGGGTCCTCAGATACCCCATGGCTGCTGTTGGCGTCAGACGAAAACTTGTCATTCCTTACCAGCATTGACACAGCATGGGATGGTATCGATACCTGATAGTACAGATTCTATCAGCACTCATGTGATATCGATACCATACAAAAATTACGTTAAGTATTTTCCCAGCAAACAATAAACTGATTCATTTTTATGTATCGTGTATGATGATATGGTCCCTGAAATAGCAAAGGGATTCCACGGTTCTTATTCTGTGTATGACAATTCAGATTTGTGATGCTATGGCTGTGCTGCATTCTTAGTATGGAGACCGATACATGTTATTTCCACAAATCTCTCTCCATTATCAAGTAGTGTAAGTGTTCCATACAACTTTTTCACGCTATCGCATTTGTTTCGTTCCGGCATGTTGCTATTTCTGTTCATTAAGTTTCGAGAAGTAGTAGTGGGCGTGGATGCGGCATGCGGTTGTGTGTGCTCCCGTATAGATTGTGAATGAAATACGCGGCCGGCCGGAGTGGCCGAGCGGTTCTAGGCGCTACAGTCTGGAACCGCGCTACCGCTACGGTAGCAGGTTCGAATCCTGCCTTGGGCATGGATGTGTGTGACGTCCTTAGGTTAGTTAGGTTTAAGTAGTTTTAAGTTCTAGTGGACTGATGACCTCAGAAGTTAAGCCTCATAGTGCTCAGAGCCATTTTTTGAAATACGCGACGCTACACACACAGCAGAAGACACGAAAGCTAGACGGTAGCGATGCTTCCGCTCTCGAAAATGTTCATATTTACCATGTTATTAGCTGAGAGTCTCAATGAGCATGTTAAATTGCGCTATCAAGTTTATTTCAGGCAATACAAACAAAATTGTTTGATACTATACCAGTACCCATTGTTTAGTTGCTATCAAAATTCCGTAATTAAAAGGAAATATCAGTATTGGATGGAAATCGGTAGTTGTGATGTACATTTACAGACAAACAAATGATTGCAATTTCAAACCAATTGGATTATTTATTCAATAGAAAGAAGTTCACAAATTAAGTAAGTCAATAACGGACTTATTCAAGAAATTATTCGGATTGACTTTGACTGACCGAGTTCTCCGATGTCTTCCTAAGCACACCGTGAGAAATGCGGTTCAAATGGCACTTTAGAACGGAAAATTTCCAGATGATTGGAGGGTCCTGTCCATAATGCTCCAAACGTTCTCAATTTGGGAGAGGTCCGGCAATCTTGCTGGCGAAGGTATGACTCGGCAAACATGAAGACAAGCAGTAGAAGCTCTCGCCATGTACGGGCGGGCGTTGTCTTGCTCAAATGTAAGCCTAGGATGCCAGAATGAGGTTTTCACTCTGCAGCGGAGTGTGCGCTGATAGGAAACAACCTGGCAGATTGAAACTGTGTGCCGGACCGAGACTCGAACTCGGGACATTTGCCTTTTGTGGCCAAGTGCTCCACCACCGAAATACCCAAGCACGACTCACGACCCGTCCTCAGAGCTTCAATTCTACCGGCACCTCGACTCCTACCTTCCAAACTTCACAGAAGCTCTTCTGCGAACCTTGCAGAACTAGCACTCCTGGAAGAAAGGGTATTGCGCAGCCTAGGATGACTTGCCTTGAATGGCAACAAAACGGAGCACAAAATATCGTCGAAGTACCGCAGTGCTGTAATGGTACCGTGGAGGACAACCAAAGTGGTCCTGCTATGAACAGAAACGGCACCCCAGACCATCACTCCAGGCTGTCGGGCTGCATGGCGGGCGGCGGTGAGGCTGGTATCCCACCTCTGTCAGGAGGGTCTCCAGATACGTGTTCGTTGGTCATCGATACTCAATTCTAAGCATGACTCGAAACTGAGTTCTACACCAGTCAATGAGATTACAGGCCGAAGACAAGTCTTGAGACGCGTCGGGCAGTGGTTAACTAGAAGTGGTGCTCCAAGGCGTCATTTTCTTTGCATAAGAGGATCCCTTTAGTTGTTATCCACGGCACCCTTATAGAAAAGCAGTACGTCGACAATATACTATGACACGTTTTGCTGCCGTTCATGGCAAGTCATATTGGACTTGCATTTCAACAAGACAATGTCCTCCCTGGCATGGTGAGAGTTCTTACTCCTTGTCTTCGTGCTTACCAAACCCTACCTTGGGCCGCAAAATCGGCATCTCTCTTCCAGTTAAGAAAGTGTGGAGCACTGTTGGGAGGACCATACAACCAGCTTGGGATTTTGACGATTTAACGCACCTATTGGACAGAGTTTGGCACAATGCTGGAGGACATCCAACAAATCTATCAATCAATGTCAAGTCGAGTAACTGCTTGCACAATCGCCAGGAGTGGACCAAAGAATCATTGACTTTTTGGGTTTTTGAACCGCTTTCCCTTGAATAAATCATTCAATTTTTCGAAATTTGTAAACATTTGTTTCCCCAAAACCGATTTCCGTCCCATTCGAGTAATTCGTTCGTGATGCCCCCTCTTTGTGATAGTATATATTATTTTGCCAGTGACTATTATAAAAACGTGCTAGAAATCAACAAATATTGTTCGGCCTCAGGCTGTCTCAGGACATGCTACCAAAATTTCGTAGGAGGTTCTAACAATCCTAAGGTAGAAGCATCTATGAAATGTTGACACCTAGAATGTTTTGTCGCAACCACAAGCCGAGCAGTATTTAGGAGCTATTAATAATGACTAAAGAATTGAAATCAGTATAACTACTGACTAATTTTTGGCCTTTGACAAAAATGAACTTTAAATTAAACATTGCTACTACTTTTACTTTCTCAATTTTGGTCATCTTTCCCATCGTTAAAGACAGAGTCTCTTCTGTAGCGTTTGACGCGTGACTGTAGAGACGATTGAAATGGAAGTCTCTTGAGAACACTGGATCCTGCCTCTTAGTGCGTCATAGACGACTTTCACAAGCTCAGTGTAGTGTGAGGAGTTAGTAGTTTCTGAACATGAGAAGACTGCCACCTAAATGTTTCTGGGGAGGTTTCTGTGTCTCAGTAATGCGCTGAGTTATACTGTCAGGAACAATGCTACTCGTAGGGTTACCCATGCCAGACTGGTCAGTTGGTGAGATTGCAGTCAAAGTGTAGTCCCTCTAGCGGGTTCCCTTCTTGTGAGTATGTGGGTTAAAACTCCATGGACCCTTAGCTAAGTCTGGCATTACTTCCACTTACTTGCGTCATGCTTCTTCTGTTTTCTTTCTATCGACTTCTTGGCCAAATCTTGTTCTTTTCGACCACATAGGTATAAAGTTTTGAGGTGTGAATGTGTCTTTCATTTTCCTATTCTGTCTCCAGCAGTGACGACAGTGGCGAGGACTGACCTCAATACAGTGGAGCCAGCGGAATTCTGGTTGAGACAGGGTGAACGGAGCTATCAATTCCAGAATGACAATCAGTGTAATGGAACAAAACCATCATTAATTACATACTCTTCCAGGTTCGAGGGAATCAGACGTTTGGCCTGCACCACGTCATTTGGAAAACTTATGTATGCAAAAAATCCAAGAGTAACGCCAGGCACTGGACTCGCATTCGGGAGGACGACGGTTCAATCCCGCGTCCGGCCATCCTGATTTAGGTTTTCCGTGATTTCCCTAAATCACTCCAGGCAAATGCCGGGATGGTTCCTCTGAAAGGGCACGGCCGACTTCCTTCCCCATCCTTCCCTAATCCGATGAGACCGATGACCACGCTGTCTGGTCTCCTTCCCCAAACCAACCAACCAACCAGTAACGCCAGGGAACCAGATAGGAATTAAACACAATCGACCAAGAAAACGAAACCGGTATATAAATTGTAGTACATGGGACGTCCAGGGCACCACAACTAAGAAAACGGAAGTGTCCAAAAAAATCCATCGGAACAAAGTAGACGCAATAGCACTAACAAAAACCAAAAATAAAGGTAAAAGTGTAGAGGGAATGGATGATTGTGTTCATATTTACAGTGGAGTGAACAAAGAGTGTTGGGCAAAGCAGGAGATAGCCGTTGCGGAGCATAAAAAGTGGAAGAAAAGCTGCATTGAGAAATAAAATTGTGTGAACGAATGTTTGGTGTATACGGATGAAAGGATACGGCATAGCGATGAAATGAAATGAAATGATTGTATGGCCTTGTTGGCCGGGATGTTCCATTGGCTTTCGGCCGACAAGTGCAAGTCTTATTTCATTCGGCGCCACATTGTTCGACTTGCGGTCGATGATGAGGATGAGATGACGATGAGGACAACACAATGCCCAGTCCCCAAACGGAGAAAATCTCCGACCCGGCCGGGAATCGAACCCGGGCCCAGTGAATAGGAGGCATAGCGATCATTGCAACATATGCACTCACAAATTATGCTACTGACACCGAGAAGACTAATTGCTTTAATGATTTGACAGGCCTCCTAGATGGCATTAGTAATAGGAAGGAGCTGTATCTGGTAGGAGATTTTAATACATGAGTGAGTAAGCACGCATCTAGCACGGTTGTAAGCAAATTGGGGGAGGATGTTGTGTATGATAATGGAGACAGGCTGTTATAAATGTGTGTGCATACAGTCTTCAGATATGGAATGGGTTTTTTCAACACGAAGAGATCCATAAATATAACTTGACAAATCCCACAAGAAAGTTACAATCTATAACTCATTATGATATAGGAACAGAAAGTAATCGTACAAAGTTGGAGGTTTACAGAGTTTGCAGCGGAGCAGAATGTGGATGTGATCACTTCCTGCTTCGGTGTGCATTTTGGTTCCCATTTCAAAAAACTTGTCGGCGAAAAAGCACTTGTAACCAGGATGGAGAGAAAACGGACCAACTACAGTTGAAGTTATATTTACTGCAGGATACTTTAATTGCCTTATTATACGAGCTTAGACTGAGGGAGAAGATACATCAGACTGATGATACAACAGTGGAAATGGCATTCAAGACAACAGTAAGAGTTTCTGACAAAGCTGCCTTTCAAGGACTCAGAGCAACTGAAAAAACGGCTGTCAAATTAAAAATTGATTGGTGCGATGATGACATTGCCGCAACGGTGAAGAAGAAAAATGATGTCAATAACATATGGCTGATGAGCAACAAGACTGATGGTAGAAGCAGGTATGTAAGACTGGGAAGGAGGGGGGGGGGGGAGAGGCAAGGAAAGCAGTAATTAGAGCGAAAAATGCTATGTGTGACTTTAAAAGCGAAGAATTAATAACTGCATAAGGAGTTCAAAGTGTAAAGAATCATGGCAGCCAAAAAACAGCTAAGAACAAATGACAGAAATAGTAGAAACTTACAGCTGATAAGCCTACATGGACGCAATACATACTATGAAGAACTCTTTAAAGGAGATCGATCAGAATTTCATGAGTTATGCCCTTTTGCAGGCAAGGGACATGACTCAGAAATCTAGGAGGTAAAAACAGTGGAAGTAAAGGAAGCATTTAAGCAGATGAAGAATGGAAAAGCACCAGGATCTGGAGATGTGTATATGGTTTTGTTGAAGGCCGGGCCAAGCGTGTTATCTGAATATCTCCCTAAGCTATTTAACCGCTGTAGAGTTTAAAGAATGATTCATCACAAACGTATTTAAGAAGGGATGCAAAGATGATTGTAGAAATTATCGAGAATGTATATTAAGATGCTTAAAAATAGAACTGAGGGAGAAATTGAGGAAGCAGGAGAATAGAGTGGCTTTCTGGCAGGAAGGTCTTTCATCGATAATATCTCCAGCATAAGACAGGTGACTGCACATAACTTGTAGAGACACATGGTTTTTATAGATATGCAGAAGGTGTATGACAGTGTACCACTTCTAAGATTGTGGGAAGCAATGAAAAACCAGAACATGAATAAATGTTATTTACAAGCTGTTACAAATCTGTATTCAGTGATACATGTCATACTTGTCATGGTTAATGCTGGGAAGGTAGTTATCCCAGGAACTTGTGGTTAGCAAACGACTCAGACATGGATATTGTTTAGCGCCTACCCTCTTTACAGTGCTTTTGAACGCAGCACTGAAAAACTGGAAAAGGAAGTGCAAGAACATGACTATTAGAGTAGGTGATGACATACTGTTCTACCTAAATTTCGCCGACGATCATGTCATCCTCGCAGAGGAAGAAGAGGATGTGTCTTATATGTTAAGAAAGCTTAAAGAAGAATATGGGCAGTGGAGCATGAAAGGACTGAATACTTAGTTGTTGGATAGAGATCTTGCTATGGATGATGGATCTATAGTAAAGTGTAGCCGTTCATCTAAATATTTGTGGACAATCATTTCGAATAAAGGTGGAAACAACAAGGAAAACAAGCACAGATTAGGACAGGGAAATACACTCCTGGAAATGGAAAAAAGAACACATGGACACCGGTGTGTCAGACCCACCATACTTGCTCCGGACACTGCGAGAGGGCTGTACAAGCAATGATCACACGCACGGCACAGCGGACACACCAGGAACCGCGGTGTTGGCCGTCGAATGGCGCTAGCTGCGCAGCATTTGTGCACCGCCGCCGTCAGTGTCAGCCAGTTTGCCGTGGCATACGGAGCTCCATCGCAGTCTTTAACACTGGTAGCATGCCGCGACAGCGTGGACGTGAACCGTATGTGCAGTTGACGGACTTTGAGCGAGGGCGTATAGTGGGCATGCGGGAGGCCGGGTGGACGTACCGCCGAATTGCTCAACACGTGGGGCGTGAGGTCTCCACAGTACATCGATGTTGTCGCCAGTGGTCGGCGGAAGGTGCACGTGCCCGTCGACCTGGGACCGGACCGCAGCGACGCACGGATGCACGCCAAGACCGTAGGATCCTACGCAGTGCCGTAGGGGACCGCACCGCCACTTCCCAGCAAATTAGGGACACTGTTGCTCCTGGGGTATCGGCGAGGACCATTCGCAACCGCCTCCATGAAGCTGGGCTACGGTCCCGCACACCGTTAGGCCGTCTTCCGCTCACGCCCCAACATCGTGCAGCCCGCCTCCAGTGGTGTCGCGACAGGCGTTAATGGAGGGACGAATGGAGACGTGTCGTCTTCAGCGATGAGAGTCGCTTCTGCCTTGGTGCCAATGATGGTCGTATGCGTGTTTGGCGCCGTGCAGGTGAGCGCCACAATCAGGACTGCATATGACCGAGGCACACAGGGCCAACACCCGGCATCATGGTGTGGGGAGCGATCTCCTACACTGGCCGTACACCACTGGTGATCGTCGAGGGGACACTGAATAGTGCACGGTACATCCAAACCGTCATCGAACCCATCGTTCTACCATTCCTAGACCGGCAAGGGAACTTGCTGTTCCAACAGGACAATGCACGTCCGCATGTATCCCGTGCCACCCAACGTGCTCTAGAAGGTGTAAGTCAACTACCCTGGCCAGCAAGATCTCCGGATCTGTCCCCCATTGAGCATGTTTGGGACTGGGTGAAGCGTCGTCTCACGCGGTCTGCACGTCCAGCACGAACGCTGGTCCAACTGAGGCGCCAGGTGGAAATGGCATGGCAAGCCGTTCCACAGGACTACATCCAGCATCTCTACGATCGTCTCCATGGGAGAATAGCAGCCTGCATTGCTGCGAAAGGTGGATATACACTGTACTAGTGCCGACATTGTGCATGCTCTGTTGCCTGTGTCTATGTGCCTGTGGTTCTGTCAGTGTGATCATGTATCTGACCCCAGGAATGTGTCAATAAAGTTTCCCCTTCCTGGGACAATGAATTCACGGTGTTCTTATTTCAATTTCCAGGAGTGTATTTTAATTGGGCAGTTACACTCTATATTATGGAATAAACCGTCAAAAAATTTGGAAAGGAGGATATACGAAAGTATAGTTGAGAGTATTGCTCTGTATGGTGCTGAACTATGGGAAGTCTCCAGGGCCAAAGAGAAAAAAATTAAAGGCAATCGAAATGGAGTTTTGGAGACGAAATTGTGAAGTAACAAGAACAGATAAATAAGAAGTGCTACGAGAACAGACGGGAGCTACAAAAGATATTGTAGACAGAATGCTAGAGGAGGGATGGCCCTTAATATACGGCACTGGAGGCCTCTCCGAATCAAGAAAAGAGGAAGACCAGGGCAGCATTGGAAGGATGGAGTGAGGCGTGCAGTGCATTAAAGGGCCATGGAGTAAGAGCACTGGCAGGACAGAAGGAGATGGGAACTTAGATGCGAGAGATGCCGCTTGCTGTTTAACACTCGCAGATAAAAGAGAGAGAAGGTGGAAAGAGTAAGTAATGGCATTTATTCCACTAGTCCAGTCACAGCAGAATCGAATCGTCGACATAGGCATGTCCAAGTCCACAGCCACCAGGAGAACCAGATGGTAATCTTCCCATACTAGCCATACCTTGTGATACACGACCCACACTTCGCCTCACACAGCCACTCCCTGTCCAGCGATTCTTTACACCCACCACAATAGCAGAAACATTATCCTCGCGAATTGAAATTCGCCGGTCTAACAAGTCCATTTGCAGAAGACTGATCACACCATTCCATATCCTCATCTACCTCTACGCCACAGGTCACTCTACGGTGTGCGGCGGAGGTCACTTCTGGTGCGACTACCATTTCTTCCCTTTACTCTTCATGTCACAAATGGTACAAGTTCATAGACGAATCTCGATAAACCTCCCAGTGGGATCTAATTTCTGTAATTGTACCGGGGTCATTTCCCGAGACGTATCTGACAGGCAGTAGCGTTTCCTAACTATTCTTGAAACGTAAGATCTCAGAATTTCTACAGTAAACCTCTTCTTCATACACAACGTCACACTTGTAACTTCTACCAATCTACAGTAGTTTGATAACTGTCCAGGTAACGATTTTGTGCTTACTAAATAATTCCCTGAAGAAACGTGCTATGCTATAGCTGAATCTTCACTTTCACTTCTGTTCACTGAACCTAGCAAGAGTCCCAGGCTTGTAAGAAATTCTCAAGAATGGTTCTCTCAAGTATTTCCTAAGGTACTTCTTTAATGGATGGTTTACAAATCCTTAACTATCGAAAAGTGAATCTTAGCTTGCCATCTACTTATCGGATCGTTATTAATAGACGTAAATTCCACTTTAGGTCTTTGCGGAGGTTACGCCTAGCTATTTTTATAGTTCTTAGCATATACAGTGATTTATCGGTAATAGATGATGGATCTCTTCGCCTATTTATTCGCAATAAGTTAGATTAATTTACGTTCAGTCTTCTGGTGCTGCATCCTTTCTTCTCACGAAGCTTCCAACGTTGTCCTCTATAACATTTTACATACTGTAAATGAAGGGTTACCATTATTGAGCTATATGAAATAAAATCGTCATAACTTGTGAGCGGTTTGCATTAGGCCGTCCAAATTGCACATTTGGCGACCGAGAAGTCTCTTCATCCTCAGCGGGTGACTGTGTGGTGTGCAATGTACAGTCACTGAATAATCGGTGTGATATTCCTTGATGACAGAGTGACAACCGAACGGTACGGAAAGGGTTTGGAGGATGACTGTCCCCATTATCCAAAGTGAACCTGATTTCGACAAGATGCGGTTCATTCAAGACGGTGCTCGACCCCATCGAAGCAGGAAAGTGTTTGATATCCTGCAGGGGCACTTGGGAGACCGCATTCTGGCTCTGGGGTACCTAGGGACCACTGCTTTGGGCCTCGATTGGCCGCCATTTCTCCGGATCTGAACATACGCGACTCATATTTTTGGGGCTACTTGTATATTAAAGACAAGGTGTACAGCAATAGCCCCAAAACCATTGCCGAGCTGAAAACTGCCATCATCCATGTTCCGACGCTTCAGCAGGCATATCGAACATGTCATAATGTAGATCTGAATATCTGTAGTGACGTTTACATGTTGAATAACACGTGAACGCCGTTGTTTGTAATCAATTTACGATTTTTTCATATAGTTCAATAATTGTCACCCTGTATTAATGGCCGTATAACACTCCCTTGGGGTACTCCCCAAATTACTCACACTTTTTCGATTTTGTTAGTTAAAACGACGAGTATTTGGCTCTTTCTCCACGTCAGTACTGAATCCAAGGACAATATTCGGTAAGTTCGATTTTGTTCACAAAGCGACAGTAAGGATATGTATGATACACCATCCGGAAGTCAAGGAACATGGCATTAGCATGGGCCCCATTTTTACGGCACTCTAGTTCTCATGGAAGAGCAGTGACAGCTGAGTTCTAAAAGATGTCTGTTTGCGAAATCCATGTTAATTTTTATACAGGCTGTTTTTAGTATTTTGCAGCCACAACTTATTAATCTGATAGTTCGACAATATTGTCACCTGTTAGCACGTGTGTTCTTTGAAAATGGAATTCTTAAATTCTTGTATGTCACCTTTCACATATTCTTGCATATCAGAAGGAAAGTTTTGTCGTGTTTGGCTCTCTCAAGCGTGTCAAGCTTTCTGAGGGAATGTCGTTTACATAACATGGCTTATTTTGACTTAGATCTTTCAGTGCTCAGACAAATTCTTCTCACAGTGTGTCCCATTCTATCTTCACCTAATTGCTCTTCTCTGCCTCCATGTCCACAAGTTCTAGGTTCTTGGAGAGGGGGGGGGAGGGGGTGTAGATTAACAGTTTACCAGATTATGATAGTTCCACCATTCCACCATTAGGCTCTCCGTAAGTTATATCGATACCTACGACAAAATTATGTATCAAGAGCAGTAATATTCAATATCCAGATGGATTGCGTAACGGACTCGATCTAATTGAAAGGTTGTGAAACTGATGTAAATATGCGGAAATGTAAAGTTACGCATTTCACAAAACGTGAAGGTGCGATGTCTTCTGAGTGTAGGGTTAATGAATCGCAAGTGAAGTAATTCATTTCATACAAATATTTTATAGAAACGAATGTAGAGATACGAAGTGGAAAGACAGACTCTGATGATGATAGAGAAAATTGCAGACCACAGTTCAGTGGTAGGAACTATTTTCAGTAATTAAGTTTGCATGTGAGACTCTTGCACGACCCTCGCTTAAGTACTGGTAATATGTGTGAGACCCAGGTCAGATCTTGCAATCTGGTATTCAAAGTCCTTGAAAATATACACTTGTCTCTTGTGCAGGTGAGAGACTGTAAACAGAAACGCTGAAAAATCCTAAGTGGAAGACCCTCAAGTAATATCACTATACGTCTCACGAGAACCTCCTTAGAGAACGTCGTGAACCGCCTTTCATGACAGAATATTCCCAGTCAGCTAAATTTCTACCCTGCAGGGACTACACTGATACAATTAAACTAAAAACAATCACATAGATGAGTGTGAGTAGCCAATCATTCCATGATGTATTTGTGAATGAAATGTCTGCTTCGGTACCGAGTTCAGTAACGAGTATCCTGTTACACTGGCATCAAAGTCACTAACATAGTGCGGACTTAACCGTGGATGTTGTATATAATGCAGATGCTGAATGCCTCTCCACTATGCGTCGTGAAATGAAATATAATTTTTGTAATACACATAGAACTTTAGTCTGAGCTGTAGTTAACGAATTATAGAAATAGGTAGGATTCTTAAATAACGGTTCAATGAAAAGTGTATTCCATCATGCTCTTCTAAATTGCGGAACATACATGCACGTGTCCGAGTTAATACCATTTTTCAGGACCCCAAGCATAGCGAAAACTCCAATCACCAATATAATTTTAACATTAGGCATTCTCATTTTGTGATGGAGAATAAGATATACATTGCAATTGGTGGTTGATACACAGGAATCCTAAACTGTACTCTGTCATTTTTTGCCCAGATTTGTTATCTGTTGTGGGAATCGAAGTGAATTTAGATATTGGCAATGATTTTAAATAAATATTCAAGTTTATTATAATTTCAACTGTTCACCTGTGTAAAATTAATTGAATTTGAAGACCATCTGTTAAGAATATCCATCACATTATGTAACGGTACGCTAAGAGCGCCACTCGCGTGGCTCAAAGACAATCTATTCATTGCTCTCGTCTGCTACGGAAGTCTTATCTTTGGTTGCGTGGTACAGCGCATCTACAAGACGTACTTGAGGCGCAGAACGCTGCCGACCAATCAAGAGGCTAGGCGGTTAATTCACTTCGATTACAGACAGTGACAAGCATTTACTCTTGCTCTGCTTTTTTGCCGTGGTTGCCTCCTGCAGAAGCTAACGGCGTACTATTTGTCATGTTCAGACCTTATTGTTTTGTGTGTTGCTGAGACAGACATTTCTAAACTGCAGTATTCAGGATTCATGACGAAAGCGTAGCTTCCCAACGTTCCTTTGAAGTAATTCTACATAGTATGGTTCTTATTTCATCTTCGCTGATGTGTTTCCACTGTAAGCAATGTTAAACCTTTGTTACGCGTCTTTGTCTGACGTATTGAGGATTAGTACCTACTTTTTTGGGCCATCTGCAGATATTAGTTGCTTACCATTTTACTTTCTCTCTCGCTAAGCCGTATTACGCAGACTTGAAACCATACAGGGTAAATTTTCTGTTTCTTGAGAATATGTAGCACCATAATACGCAGTCAACTGGAGGGCATATGTGTATCTGCTTTTCGTGAATCTTCATGTTTATTCATGGAATAACAATTGAAACTATTCTCCAGTTTCACCTTAATTATTTCCCTTCAGAAATAACTTCTCAATTTCCCGACTTTATGTTCAATCTGCATGTGAATTTTTATCGTTTACTCACGTCAGTAATTAATACACCGTTGTTTATTGGGAAGAAGCTGCCTTCATCATAATTAACAGTGATATAACCTACATTCAGCAGCTAAAATGTTTACTCCCTTGACTGCATAATTTCAGCCAGTAAAAGAAGACACGTTTCTGCGATCCAGAATACACTGAGTGTTGGTTCTTTTGTGATTCATACTTCTAGTGATTATGTTTTAGGCTATACAAAGTGCAGTTTGCTTCCGCATTTCACTCGTTTTCTCTATAAGAAATAGACACTTCCAGCTTGAGTTAGAATGGTCGAACGTCTTGCCTATAACTTCGCGCTATTTTGACAAATGTTAAAGGCTCCTTCTTGTATCCAATTTGAGACAAAAATTTTTATAAGGAGGGCAGTATTTTCACGGCATTAGTACTGGAGCCATAACTGCTATGTACTTAGGCTAAAGTCAGGCGATTTGTAACGCCTTTCTCAATATGTTTCCAAACATATGCATATTAATATTTTTCACCTTTTTCACTCATGGTCACGTTTCAAACTACTTTGTAGTTAATGAAATGGTAAATAAGCCAATCGGATGCTGCTGACTGAAACTGGTGGTACGGTGACTCGACAGGCGGCCGACGCCTGTTGATAACCAGAGTAATCTCTGGAGCTCAGTAGCAAATGATAAGAGAGGATACCAGAAGATACTGTATATCGTTCCGTGCACATAAGAGATTGTGTTAGACCTTATTTAGAGAAGCATCAGGAGGAAATCGATCGGGACCTTTTGGAATAGCTGAAATCCTTCTTTAAATTGCAAAAATCAATGGAAAATCCAGGAAGGAATGTAACAATATTATCAAAAGGAAAGTTGCTTTTCACCATACAGCGAAGATGCTGTGTCGCAGATATACACAACAAAAAGACTGTCACAAATAAGTAAAATTTTCAGCGATTAAGGCCTTCGTGCACAATAGACGTAGACACACACAACACATACACACACAACCACAAACACACACACACACACACACACACACACACACGTTAACGCAACTCACACACACGACCGCAGTGTTGACGCACTCAGGACGTGAAGAACTGCAACTGATACTCTTCTACACAAAAAGAGTGCTATACACATTGTCTGCGCAGTTACGCCTTTGTAGATAGATCACATGTAACTCAGTCTTATTTTATCACCGATAACTATAATTATGGGTCGATAGATATAATGTCGCTTGTAGCTTCAGGGTATTACCTACGTCCTTTCCCTTTTTTTTTAAATCCTGTCATTCTCAACGAAAGGATACATGGCGGCGAGTCTTATATCTCGCCACATTCTAGAACTGAAATACTTTCAGCCATATCCCAGGTAGCTGGCGTTGGTGTACAAGAAGGCATGTGGTAGGGCACGACCCCTGTTAGGAATATACCAGTAAGCGGATGATCCTTTAAAGAATCGAACTCCTGTGTAAAAGCAACTTCAAACTTTTGATTAATTTACAGATGTGTTAATGCGTTAAATATTTGCCTTTAAGTATGTAAGCGAGTAAAAAATTGAGAAAGGTTTTCTCGTTATCATTAATGTTTGTTGAAAGTAGATAAGTGTTGTCACTGTGAAACAATAAACGAATACAAACTGGGTAATTTGGGCTCCACTTTAAGCAAAAGCTAGTTTTTCACGCATCTAAATGTTTATGACATTATGTCTCCTGACTTAGGTGTAGTATAACGATATAATGTTACAGTGCATTCAGTAATATACATGTAAATACTGCCTGCAAAGTGTGTTGCAAAAAGAGTAAATAGTAAAAACGTAATAAATTAAAACGTCATACCTGAAGTTGAGGCCTTGCTGCGCATCTGTTTATAACTTGCTACATCCTTAACCATGTGCCGTACAATGATATAATTTTGCAGGTACATACAGTAGTATGTGTGGATACTATCTACAAACTACGTTGCGGAAAGAGTAGGTAGTAAAGAAGTAAGAAATTAAAGTGTCATGCCTGATACTACCGTTTTACTGCATGAACAGCGGAAGTGTAGTAGGCTACAAACTTTTTTCTTTCATTATTTTGTGGAAGGTGTCTGCCACTTATTCCATCGGCTAGAAGCATGGTTTCACAATACGAGTAGAAAAAAATTCCAATATTGGTAATTTGTAATTACGTTGGATAAAAAAGGTTTTCTTTTACAATTTTTTGCTCGATTGTCTGTCGATCTGTCTGTTAACACGTGGTTCTCTCAGAAACGGATACAGATACGAGGCTGAAATTTATTTCAGGGACTAATGTCTACGGTCTCTCGGCAGCGTGAAAAATTTAAGCTTC